>NC_053493.1:15101848-15204233 GCF_905171775.1 Rana temporaria
CTAGAGCGGGCTGGGGGAGAACCAACAATGGGTGACACTATGACAATACATAATAAATACATCTTTAAATTTCCACAACAGAGGGGGGGGGGGGGGGGGTGTCTGCACTAATTATAATCACCTAAGTAAATTGCGGTGTTATAATGAGAATAGTTGCAAGATCTGCTTTCCTTTAGCAGGCCCTTTAACACCTTCCCATCCAGCCTATAGGAAAATCACGGCCGGGCGGTGGTTTAATTGTTGTCCTTCACAACATGCCGCTCGTGCGCGCCCCCTGTGGTGCGGTGTGTTGCTTGGGACATACCGCATCTCCAATCATGCTAACGAGCCTATGATGTTGGCTCTTTACTATGTGATCAGCTGTGTCCAATCACAGCTTATCATCGTGTATATAGAAAGTGTCGGTTATCAGCATTCCTTTACTCCTTTCTTTTTTTGGAGGAGTGGACAGCTGTTAGGGTCTCCATTCATAACCTGAAGCAATATAAACACAGTTTACAATGCTTCAGTTATGAATGGACAGAGTCAGTGACCCTGTTAATTCAGAAAAAAGGAAGGGGCTGGTAAATGACATATTTGTCGGCCCCTTCCTCCGCTCTCCATCCTGACAGATCTGGGACAAGGGGGGACCGGAGGAGCTGCTTTACACACAGCTCTCATCGTTCTTCAGCTCCGGGGACCGATCGCGGGACTCCAGCGGCGATCGGGTCCACGGGTCCCGCGGCCGCGGTCACGGAGCTTCGGACCGGGTCGCATGCACGCGCCGGCGGCGTGCGCGCGACCCCACGGCTGGGCTTAAAGGGCAACGTACAGGTACGTGGATGTGCCCAGCCGTGCCATTCTGCCGACGTATATCGGCGTGAAGGGGTCCTTAAGTGGTTAAATGTTTTTTTTTTTAAAACAACGTTTTTTTCATGCCGAAAAATGATCGTGTGTACGCGGCATCAGTTAGAAGTGGTACGAACATTTGCCTGCGATATGAAAAGATCAGAGGAACGTTTTTGTAGTGCCCTTCTTTTTTCAGCAGACACAAACCTTTTTCCAAGAAGGTCAATTATGAGGACCAGGGAGGACGGAATATGAAGTGAGCTCTGCTTGTGATGAATCAACCAATGTGGCCAGAGACAAAAAATTGCCGTCTGCTTCTGCAACAAAGAGGTCGTCTTCAATAACCAGTATTGGCCACTTAGAGCTGATACAGTCATTAACTTTTTGTGATAGAAGCCTAATGTTACTCAAGGGCCAATTAACCGAGCCGATACTCATTGACGAGCAAAACATATTTTAACGTTCATCTTTGGATTTCGCAATTAACCGTTCCTGAAGGGTTTTAATGCACAGAGCCGCGTCATCGTTCTGACATCAATCCGGTAGTTAGGAGTTAGCCATGCAAATGTTTTTATTTTATTTTTTTTTAAAGAGAACCATTCATTATTGGGCTCATTAAAGAAGGTGAAAGATTTATAAGAGCGTTAAATATCACAGGCAAATGATTAAAGCAACAAATGCAGCGTTGTTGTAATAATGAATGCATTAACCACTTAAGCCCCAGACCTTTAGGCAGCTAAATGCCCAGGTCAGGTTTTGCGATTCGGCACTTCGTCGCTTTAACAGACAATTGCGCGGTCGTGCGACGTGGCTCCCAAACAAAATTGGCGTCCTTTTTTCTGACCTCTGAGCCCTTTAAAAAACCTCTGAGCCCTTTAAAAAAATATATATATATAAAAAAAGAAATAAAAAGAAAAAAAAAGAAATAAAATAATAATAAAAAAAAAAGGGGGGTTGCCATCCGGGGCCCTGGGGACCTTTAACCACTTAACCCCCGGACCATATTGCTGGTCAAAGACCAGAGCACTTTTTGCGATTCGGGACTGCGACGCTTTAACAGACAATTGCGCGGTCGTGCGACGTGGCTCCCAAACAAAATTGGCAACCTTTTTTTCCCACAAATAGAGCTTTCTTTTGGTGGTATTTGATCACCTCTGCGGTTTTTATTTTTTGCGCTATAAACAAAAATAGAGCGACAATTTTGAAAAAAATGAATATTTTTTGCTATAATAAATATCCCCCAAAAAATATATAAAAAAACATTTTTTTTCCTCAGTTTAGGCCGATACGTATTCTTCTACATATTTTTAGTTAAAAAAAAATCGCAATAAGCGTTTATTGATTGGTTTGCGCAAAAGTTATAGCGTTTACAAAATAGGGGGTATTTTTATGGCATTTTTATTAATATATTTTTTTTACTAGTAATGGCACGATCAGCGATTTTTTTTCGGTACTGCGACATTATGGCGGACACTTCGGACACTTTTGACACATTTTTGGGACCATTGGCATTTTTATAGCGATCAGTGCTATAAAAATGCATTGGATTACTATAAAAATGCCACTGGCAGTGAAGGGGTTAACACTAGGGGGCGGGGAAGGGGTTAAGTATGTTCCCTGTGTGTTATCTTACTGTGGGGGGGGGGGGGGTGGACTCACTAGGGGAAACACTGATCCTCTGTTCATACATTGTATGAACAGAAGATCAGCATTTCCCCCGCTGACAGGACCGAGAGCTGTGTGTTTACACACACAGCTCCTGGTCCCCGCTCTGTAACGAGCAATCGCGGGTGCCCGGCGGCGATCGAGCCCGCCGGGCACACGCACGGGAGTCGGGGGCGAGCCCTAGTGGCCGCTCGAAGAGCGGACGTATAGCTACGGGCTCTCGCCCAGGAGAGCCGACCTGCCGCCGTATAATGACGGTGGCTGGTCGGCTAGTGGTTAATAAAAAATAAAAATATATTAAAAAAAAAATGTTTTTTATTTTAAAATAAATAAAAAAAGGGGGGTCGTCATCTGGGGCCCTTTTTTTTTTTTAAAGGGGGTTGCTTTGGGCCCCCAACAGTGACAGGGCCCTGGGCAGCTTCCCCATTTGCCCTGCGGTAAAGACGGCCCTGACTATATCTGGTCTCCCCAGGACCCTGCATTCACTATATCTGGTCTCCCCAAGAGCTTACTTTCACTATATCTGGTCTCCCCAGGAGCCTGAATTCACTATATCTGGTCTCCCCAGCAGCCTGCATTCACTATATCTGGTCTCCCCAGGAGCCTGCATTCACTATATCTGGTCTCCCCAGGAGCCTGCATTCACTATATCTGGTCTCCCCAAGAGCTTACTTTCACTATATCTGGTCTCCCCAGGAGCCTGAATTCACTATATCTGGTCTCCCCAGGAGCCTGCATTTACTATATCTGGTCTCCCCAGCAGCCTGCATTCACTATATCTGGTCTCCCCAGGAGCCTGCATTCACTATATCTGGTCTCCCCAAGAGCTTACTTTCACTATATCTTGTCTCCCCAGGAGCCTGAATTCACTATATCTGGTCTCCCCAGGAGCCTGCATTTACTATATCTGGTCTCCCCAGGAGCCTGCATTCTCTATATCTGGTCTCCCCAGGAGCCTGAATTCACTATATCTGGTCTCCCCAGGAGCCTGCATTCACTATATCTGGTCTCCCCGGGAGCCTGCATTCACTATATCCGGTTTTCCCAAAGATGATGATGTCATCCAAGTACACCAACACATCTATCAAGTTCATATTGCCCATGGTCTTCTCCATGAGCCTTTGGAAAGTGGCTTTGGCACCGGACAAGCCCTGAGACATGTGGTTGAGCTCAAAGAACCCCACCGGGGTAATAAAGGCAGTTTTCTCCCTATCATCAGGATGCATGGGGATTTGATAGTACCTGCTCTTCAGGTCCACTACGCTGAACTACTTGGCCCCCGACAGGCTCTGCAAAGCGTCTTCTATCCATTGTGTGGTGTACTGGTCGGGAATGGTTCTTCTGTTCAGTGTTCTATAGTCGATACAAAGCCTCAGTGATTCATTCTTCTTCCGTACCACCACTATCGGAGTAGCGTATAGGCTCTGGGACTCTCGAATGATACCTGTTTTCTTCAGTTCTGACAATTGTTCACGCAGGTCTTCCAAGTCCCCTAAGGGAATCCGTCACATTCTCTCTCTGAACGACTTGTCTTGTCTTGTCTTGCAGACGGATCCGGTGTTGAGCGCTCTTTGCACACCCAACATCGAATTCACTCTTTGAGAATGCGGCCTGCCATCTCAAGAGCTGAATTTTGGCTCTTTCTTTACATTCAAGAGAGAGGGGAGTGTTCTTTGGATAGAACTCCTCTACAGGTATCCCATCCTTTTCTTCCCCCACCAATTCAGATGGTCAGACTGGGGTGGCTGTGTTCAATTGGCCCAACAACATCCGAGCCGGCATCTTCACTGGTGAGGTGGTTATGTTGCGAACACTAACTGAGACCTTCCCATGACTTCTCTGCAACGCCTTAGTTGGAACCACTTCAGAAATCATCTCCACTCCCATGTCTTCTTTTTGCCTGTCAGCTTCCAGGACGATGAAAGGGCAAGCTACCTCACCGGGCTGCAACACTTTCTCACTCCGGTTCAAGCACCAGATCTTTCCCACTCCTTCAGCTGGGGCCTTCTGTTCTTGCACCAGGCGCTGATAGGCTTGTCTCAACATGGGTTACACACCTGTAGTCTAAGTGTCCTGCTCTTGGGCTAGAGGTATTAGCAGTCTCCTGACAAGGTCAGTATTAGTCCCGATGATGAGGGAATTTTTACTAGCCCCTGGTGGGCGGGGACAGACCACTGCCAAGTATCAAAGGTCTCAGCCCTCCCAGCTACAGAGGGGTCGAAGGTCAGTTTGACTGGTAGATAGCCATTGTAGGGAAAGTTCTGAGTCCCAATGCACCATATCTCTAGCTCTTCCAACTTCTGTAATGGCAGGTGTTTAAGGTGCCTGTCGTGGAAATCTCAGTAGAGGAGAGTCACTTGAGCTCCAGTATCAAGAAGGGCCTTGGTATAGATTTCTTCCACTTGGATGGAGACAACCGGAGAGGGCCGCACTAGTTTGGCAGGGAATTTGTGGAAAGTGGCAGGCTTGGCCTGTTCAGGAGCTTGTATCTGCACTCCTTTCTTGCGGAAGTTCTGATCTGGCTTGTGTCTCTGTTGGGTCTGGTGTGCACTGATTCTCCGATGCCGGGTAGCATGGGTCAAAGTAAGTGGGACATGGGGTCGCTCAGAGGCAACAACAGGAGCCCTCTGCAGGGGTCTGGACGTCTTCTGCGGTCTCCTTGCGTCGTTGGGTTTTCTGGAGATAATGTCCGACTCCTCGCAGTTGAAACAAATCCCTCGGTTTGCTGGCTTCTGCACCTGAGCAGCTGTAGAGCTTAAAGACTTCTTGGGCCCCTCTGAGACTTCATCGCTGGGTAGAACAATTGGCTTGGCGGTGAACAGGGCCATCATCTCTATATATAAATTGTATGTAATCCTGCGCTTAGGATGTAAATGTAAAAAAGGCTGCTGCCCCCCCTAATAGAGTCCCCGAAGGGATACTAAGGTGAAAAGAGGAACGTGTAATGGGGGTGGTCCCGCTGCCTGCTCTCACCAGGATACCTATGGGGAACCTCCAAATGGTTTGATTAAAGTAATGTGCTAAAAGTCAAATGTGTAACAGTACCAACAGTACCTCACCAGCTATTGGCTGCTGTATCACAGTATTTTTTTCTCTTTTTCTTTTTTTTTTTAGTTACTTAAGTCCTCATTAACCACTTAAAGACCTCAGGTGTTTTTCAGATTTGGTGTTTGCAAGACTAAAACAGTTTTTTCTGCTATATCTTCTGAAATTCGAAATTAATTTAGAATGAACTCAAATTCGAATAGAAAAATATTAGAATAGAGCAGAAAAATAAATAAATATATATATATTATTATTCTACTATTCTAATATTTTTCTATTCGAATTTGAGTTCATTCTATATGAATTTCGAATTTCAGAAAATGGAAGATAGATAGAAGATAGATAGAAGAAGCCAGGTCATATTCTATTGTATTTGATTACATTCTATTTAATTCCATTCTGTTCTTTACTATTCTTTGATTTTCATTCTATTGTTTTATTATTTTATATTCTATTTTATTGTATTCTTTTTTAGAAATCGATTTATATTTTTTAGATTTTGATTCAAATTTGCTTTCGATATTTTAATTCAAATTTGTTTTCAAATCGAATTATTTTCGAATCCGATTCGAATAGAATTTGTTTTCGAATCCGATTGAAATATTATCGAATCCGGTCGAAATATTTTCGAATTCGACCGGATTTTTCGAAATTCGGTCGAAAACGAACGAATTCCGAAAACGAATTAAACACATGTAACGAATCTAACTTAACGAAATTAATTAAATAATTAATTAAAACGAAACAAAACAAATTTTTCCCTTTTGCACATGCCTAGCCATCATCTCTATCAGCTGTGACACTTGAGTCTTAAGAAGCTCGACCTGAGAGTCACCATCAGCTGCACTGACCATCCTGACTCCGACAACAGATTCTGGCTTCTGGTTTTCCTTTTTGTTTTTCAGCATTGCCTCCTCTTCCCGCACAATCCGGATCAGGTCTGGATACTTCAAGATGACACCATCTTGCCGGGTTCGCAACAGGAGGGTGATAGGGTCCAAGGGTTGGGCACCCCCCAAGACTTGCTGTGCTCGGATTTCATCCACCTTCCGAGGGTCTAGACCCTTCTTCAACAAGATCTGGTGTAAAATTTTGTCCAAACGTCTCATGTACTCCGACAGCTTCTCTCCCCCATTTTGGTAAGTGTGCTCCAACTGGTAAATAAGATCAGAAACGTTCTCTGTGCGCCCAAACACATCCTGCAGAATGTTCAGATAGTCCTGGGCAACACAATCTCGCTTGCTAAGCTTCAAATTGCAGATGGCTTCTGAGGCGGGCCCTTTTAAGCTCTCTGTGATTCTCTGTTTCTTGTGGGTCTCAGGAATGCCCCATTCATCCAAGGCTTGTGTGGCCTGGTCCAGCCATTCTTCAAAGTTGTCCTCCCCTCTAGGCACTGGTTGTCTTCCAGAGAAAACCCAGAGCTTCTGATACCCAGTTGCTGAGTATGTTGGAGGGTCTCTGTGAGATTTTGAAACAAAGTCTCTGGATTCTGGTCCAATCGTGGCCAGAGGTGATGGGAGGGAACTTCTTCTTTATTTGACTCAGCTTGACTGGAGGAGGTAAGACCCTCCTCTGAAACCTTCAGATGGATTACACAAAGCTCAGTCTTGTTAGCCAATTGCGCATGTAGCAGGGTCACCCTGTCTGAATCTAATGACAGGTCGTCCTGCTAGAACTTTGCACACACTTGGAAATACGTTGGACACTGTTGTGAAGTTGCAGTGCTTTTCCCTGTTGGAACATGTGATGCCTCTGCACAGACTTGTGGGGGAGGTTACTTAAGGAGAGGGAGTGGCGTTCTTCCCTCTCTCGGGACCGGCCTCTTCTCCTCTGTGGAGCTGCTGACAGAGACGGCCGTGCTGTTAGGCCTGAAGCCTGGGTCTGGATTGACCGGGAGACCAGCCATCCAGAGGGACCACAGACTCCAGTATCCCGCCTGAAGATCCGGAGATTGGAGAAGCAGCCCAGCTGACCACCGGAACAGAAGAACACCCTCGTCCAGGATCCCTTTTGTTGTGGAGAAGTGTTTCACCGACGCGTTTTTCTTCCTAAAGGAGAGTTCAGGCGGCACGGCCTGTCGGGTGAGGGAGCACATGCTCAACTTCTAACTCCTTGTTTAGTACAGACACTTATCGTCACCCCACAGGTCCCAGGCACGTGTCGGGTCTTTAGCCAGAACTCAAAGGCCTGGTTAATTGTTCCAGTGTTTAATAGAAGAGCTTGACTCTAACAAGCGATCAGTCCACTGCCTTCCGTCTTTACAACAGCTTGATTGACTGACTTAGTTTCATCGTCACTCCCTGTGGATTACAAATTCTAAAGTGCACCGACCGGCCGCATCATAGACATTCACTGTACTGTAGGAATACCTGCTAGAGGGAGCTCGCGAGCACAGACTGTTTACCTTAGTTAAGATGAATGGTACCATTCCTAGTTTAAGTCATATCCTCTTTATATCAGTTGCTGATCCCAACAAGGGCCCTTGTGGAAATCATTGTCCAGTGTTAGATTGTGATTTTACCTCATGCTTGTTTTTAAGTCAGCCTGAAATAAATTTATATCTTTTGATTCAAATATATTTTCACTGTGTGGAGTGTGTTTCTCACCCCGAGGGATTGGTCGTGAAGCAGGTAATACCACTATACTGTTTATCTACATACCTATGTGCATATTGCTTGCTATTGTGACCTCAACCAAACAGGGGTCACAATACCTTACCCATTGGCCTTCTGATGTGTCAAGGAGGGGTTTGAGCTAGTTAAAAAAAAGGGGTGAGTCAAACCAAAAGAGAGTAGATCCCAAATCATTCAGCGGCTCCTCCGGAGGAACTTTATAGTTTTCATGGATTCCTTGTTTCCACTCTATTAGTGCATAGCTGTGAGAGGTCCCATGGTCTGTTTTGACAGCAATCACCCACGCCTTCCTGTCTGGGGATAGTGTCTTCACAGCTCGGCTTATTTGTTCCTCAGCCCAGGCCTCCCCTAAAAGTTTGATCACCACGCTCGATTCTGAGCGGGCGCCTTCTTCCTCACACCACTGTATAGCAGCGGCAGGGTCCATCCTGTTGATTGCAGAGCAATGGAAATCCCCGAATGACGAGCTCCCATGTGTAGCAAACCCCAGAAGGAGCTGCTTTTGTTAGTTCAGTCCGTTACTCTGCCTTTCAAACCCAATGAACTGTCCCAGCCCCTTTGGCACACCTAGCAATGTGATTAATGGAATAACTCAGCAGGAATACACAACACAGTTCCGTTTGTAGTTTACTTAAAAAAAAAAAAAAAAAAATCAGGTTAACATTTGTCAGCGAAGACCTGTACCCAGAACTTGTCTCAATGAAAGCAATAGGTAACAATATGTGCAGATTAAACAGACTCCCCAACAACTTGTGGTGTGTGTGGGATGTTGTGGCTAAAGGGGAACCCCAGGCCGGCCTACGATACCTCTAGTACACACCCAGTGAAATAATCTTGCGGTGTGTGTCCCCTTTAAGAGAAACCGCTGCAATGTCCTGGAAGCAAAGCTTTATTATCTTCACCGGCAATGTAGGAGCTCTGTGGACAATATTTGGATGTGGTATTCTATGGAAAGCATTAAAGGTTTCTGGGCAAAGCCCCATCACCAAATCCTGTACACAGTCAGCGGTACTCCCCTGAGCGATCGATCGATCTTAGATGCAGGTGTGTCGCAGTGGCATTCAGTCCTTGAGCTGTTGCAGGGTGTCTTTCTTTAGCATGGACAGTCTGTTCCTCTGGGCTGGAGCTGCATGAACAATCTGTTCCTCTGGACTGGAGTTGCAGGCTGTGTGCCCCTTGGTAGGCCGCGATTCCACACACACATAGAGTGCAGGAGATGCTCTCCTGATGGGGTGCAGGCAAAAATAGGCTCTGGCCTAGTTCCTCTGAGTTTTTATCTCCTCCTCCACAGTCATTTGCTGCTGCCTGATGATTGGCTCAGGCTCTTCCAATAGGGAGTTTACAGACAACTTCCATTAGGGAGTTTACAAACAAGCAGTTCTGAGTGTCTGCAGGCCTAAGCTTCCTTCTGTGAAGGCCACAAAGCCGCGGCCTCAATTACCGGTGGCCGCGAGCCCGCCGCAATCGGGCCCCGCGCCAGCCGGTATTTAAGGCCGTGGCTTTGCGGCCTTTTGCAGGCCTAAGCTTCCCCAGGCGCCAGGTCACAATTTCTTGTCGCAATTGCGATCGGGCACTTGGATTTTGTCGAGCCCTGCCCTAATAGATTAGATCAGTCTGGAGAAGTATCTGCTACACAAATTTATTCTAAAACGAATATCGATTATAACGAATGATCGAAAAAAAAAAAAAAATTAAAACGAAAAAAAAAAAAAAAAAATGGCAGTGCACATGTCTAATTGATCGGAAAGCTCCCGATCGCAAGAAGTGATCGGGAGAAGGGCACGTGCGTTTGGCACAGCTGTGTCTGCTAATTGGTACGCAATCGGTACCAAGGTTTAGCACAGTTGCAGAGTTTGCTGGATACCAGTGGCGGCCCGTCCATAGGGACGCACGGGCGCCGCCCCCCCTCCCACAGTCACAAAAAAAAAAAAAAATGGGCCCTTTAAGAACTTTTATTCGGCTAAAATGAAAGTTCTGGCGGCCGTCTATAGAGGGCGCTGCAGCGCCAGCCCCTCTCGCAAATAACACACATTCGTGCATAAATGCACGAATGTATGTTATTGTTGGTTGCCAGCGCTGCCTGGTCTATTCAGATAACCGGATGCGGGACGCCGGTTACCCGAATAGCGGCAGCTGGTTGGCTGAGGGGAACTGCCTATCAAAGCCAGCGGCTCTGATAGGCTTTTCTCCGGCTCTCAGCTGTCTATACTCTGAGCGCAGGCAATCTGCGCTCATTGTATAAGACAAACGGCCGTTTCAGCCAATCAGGTTCCTGGATTCTGGTTATCAGGAACCTGATTGGCTGAAGCTTCACCACAGCGGCAGAAGACATCGAGGGAGCACATGGAATCCTCAGGTAAGTGCTTTTTACAGGGAAAGGGGCACAGTGACATCATGGGGCACAGTGGTGACAAAGGGCACAGAGGTGACAATTGGCACAGTGGCATCATGGGGCACAGTGGTGACAAAGGGCACAGAGGTGACAATTGGCACAGTGGCATCATGGGGCACAGTGGTGAGTGACAATGGGCACAGTGGCATCATGGGGCACAGTGGTGACAATGGGCACAGTGGCGTCATGGGGCACAGTGGTGACAATGGGCACAGTGGCATCATGGGGCACAGTGGTGACAATGGGCACAGTGGCATCATGGGGCACAGTGGTGACAATTAAAGGGCACAGTGGTGACAATTGGCACAGTGGCAACAGTTGAGGGGCACAGTGGCTGCGTTTGATGGCATGGCACAGTGGTGACAATTGATGGCACAGTGACTGCGTTTGATGGTATGGCACAGTGGTGACAATTGATGGCACAGTGGCTGCGTTTGATGGCATGGCACAGTGGTGACAATTGATGGCACAGTTGCTGTGTTGCATGGCACAGTGGTGACAATTGATGGCACAGTGGCTGCGTTTGATGGCATGGCACAGTGGTGACAATTGATGGCACAGTGGCTGCGTTTGATGGCATGGCACAGTGGTGACAATTGATGGCACAGTGGCTGCGTTTGATGGCATGGCACAGTGGTGACAATTGATGGCACAGTTGCTGTTTGATGGCATGGCACAGTGGTGACAATTGATGGCACAGTTGCTGTGTTTGATGGCATGGCACAGTGGTGACAATTGATGGCACAGTTGCTGTGTTTGATGGCATGGCACAGTGGTGACAATTGATGGCACAGTGGCTGCGTTTGATGGCATGGCACAGTGGTGACAATTGATGGCACAGTGGCTGTGTTTGATGGCATGGCACAGTGGTGACAATTGATGGCACAGTGGCTGTGTTTGATGGCATGGCACAGTGGTGACAATTGATGGCACAGTTGCTGTTTGATGGCATGGCACAGTGGTGACAATTGATGGCACAGTGGCTGCGTTTGATTCCATGGCACAGTGGTGACAATTGATGGCACAGTTGCTGTGTTTGATGGCATGGCACAGTGGTGACAATTGATGGCACCGTGGCTGCATTTGGTGGCATGGCACAGTGGCTGCGTTTGATGGCACAGTGGCTGCATGTGATGGGCACAGTGAGGCTGCAATTTTTTTTTTTTGTTTGCGCCCCCCCAAAAATTTTGAGCACCAGCCGCCACTGCTGGATACCAATGATTGCTTTTACTTGTTGCCTGGAATGACTCCTTCTCATTGCTATGTGCGTCTATTTCCCAAGCGCGGTTCATTCACCGTCTTAAGAAGAAAAGGATGTCAGCGTAGCCCTCCTCGTGTACCTCTTCAGTGTAATAGGTTCGTCTTGACAAGACTATTTTTGGGTAATGACAATACGGATTGGCGAATGAATGGAAATGGCTCTGGGTTATTGTTATCGAGTGGCGGTCGGTGCCTACGGAGGCAATTGGAGGCAATTTGCCGATATTGATAATTAGGATGGGAGACTTTTAAAGGCATTCACATGAATCCGGCATGGGAGGAAGTCTCCATTTTCTCTTTGAAGATCCAGGAAGAATTACGCTTTTGATTTATTCGAACTGCGATTTTTCTTATTGTTAGGAACAGCAATCGAGCAATCGACAACCCTGTAACTATATTAGGGCTCATTTAGACGTACAAAGAAATTTGAGCCCACCCCCCATTAACCACTTCCGGACCGCCGCACGACTATATATGTCCTCTCTATCTGCCATAACCAAGGTATCCATCTCTTCATGCGGCGGTCCGGTTTACGATAATGGTGGTCTCTGCGGAGGATTCGCCGCAAGATCACCGTTATCAGCCGCGGGAGAGGGCGTCCCCCTTCCCGCAGCTTTCCCGTGCCATCCGCCGCTTACCGGAGCTAGGGTGACCACATGTCCCGGATTGCCCGTGACAGTCCTGAATTTTGTAGGTCTGTCCCGGGCACATTCATTCCAGGACAATACAGTGTCCTGGAATGAAACTGACACAGACCCCCCCCCCCCCCCCCGGCCAATCTGATGCCCCCAAAAAAGGCTGCCACATCACCGCTTTACTCAATGACAGTACTTGTCCTGGCCGGGAATGTCTGGAGGAGCACAATCCCCGCCCCCTGCTTGTGATTGGAGAAATCATAAATCCCGCCTCTTGTGTCCAATCACTGTGCTGTGATTCGTTAATGCACAAGCTGATTTTTGGGAAGGGAGGGTGTCCCTGATTGGTAGTTTGGAAATGTGGCCCTAACCGGAGCCATCGGTAGCGGCGAAGGCGATCGGGCCTTCTCTCCTGCTTGGTATGGATACAAGTGAGGGCAAGATGGCCCCCCACCCATCTCCATACCATAGCAGGGCGGAAGCGACGTCAAAATGTCACTTCCACCCATAGCTTTTAAAGGGCCATTTTTTCAAATGACAAATTATACATATGATATGTGAGATCTTTTTGACCCCAGATCTCATATTTAAGAGGACCTGTCATGCTTTTTTCTATTACAAGGGATGTTTACATTCGTTGTAATAGGAATACAAGTGAGACCTGGTTCACACAGGGGCGACCTGTCAGGCGACTCAGCCGCCTGACAAGTCGCGGTCCGCAGTAGTCAATGGAACCGTTCTAATAGGAGCGACGCAAGTCGCTCCGACTTAGAAAAAGGTTCCTGTATGACTTTGGGGGCGATTCGGGGCGACTTGCATTGACTTCAATACAGAAGTCATTTTGCAAGTTGCCTCTCAAGTCGCCTTGAGATCGATCGCCTTACCGAGTCACCCCCAAAGTCGTGCTGCCTGTGTGTGAACCGGCTCTGACCCAAATGTATTTTTTTTTTTTTTAAAACAATGTAAAAATAAAGTAAAATAAATAAGATAAACACATTTTTTTTAAAGCACCCCATCCTGACGAGCTCACTCGCAGAAGCGAACACATACGTGAGCAGCGCCCGCATATGAAAATGGTGTTCAAACCACACATGTGAGGTATCTCCGCGATCGTTAGAGTGAGAGCAATAATTCTAGTCCTAGACCTCCTCTGTAACTCAAAACATGCAACCTGTAGAATTTTTTAAACGTCCCCTATGGAGATTTTTAAGGGAAAAAGTTTGACTCCCTTTCACAAGCGGGCGCAATTTTGAAGCGTAACATGTTGGGTATCAATTTACTCGGCGTAACATTATCTTTCACAATATAAAAAAATAAATTGGGCTAACTTTACTGTTGTCTTATTTTTTAATTCAAAAAAGTGTATTTTTTCCCAAAAAAGTGCGCTTGTAAGACAGTGTGACAAACAGTATTGCAATGACCACCATTTTATTCTCTAGGGTGTTAGAAAAACAATGTATAATGTTTGGGGGTTCTAAGTAATTTTCTAGCAACAAAAATGTTTTTAATGTAAACAACACATCTGAAAAAAAAGCTCAGTCCTTAAAGCGGGGGTTCACCCGTACATAACACTTTTTCCCCTTAGATGGATGCTCGTTTTGTTAAGGGGAATCGGCTAGTTGTTTTAAAATATGAGCTGTACTTACCGTTTACGAGATGCATCTTCTCCGTCGCTTCCGGGTATGGGCTGCGGGACTGGGCGTTCCTATTTTGATTGACAGTCTTCCGAGAGGCTTCCGACGGTCGCATCCATCGCGTCACGATTTTTCGAAAGAAGCCGAACGTCGGTGCGCAGGCGCAGTATAGAGCCGCACCGACGTTCGGCTACTAGTGACGCGATGGATGCGACCGTCGGAAGCCTCTCGGAAGACTGTCAATCAAGAAGGAACGCCCGCTCCCGAAGACCCATACCCGGAAGCGACGGAGAAGATGCATCTCGAAAACGGTAAGTACAGCTCATATTTTAAAACAACTAGCCGATTCCCCTAGACAAAACGAGCATCAATCTAAGGGGAAAAATTGTTTTATGGGTGAACTCCCGCTTTAAGTGGTTAACACATCCAATACGTTAAGATATGTTAATGGCGCATTTTTGGTGTGTTTTTGATGCGTTTGCGTCACATTCTAAAAATGCTTACCAGACCAGTGTATGGATTTTTGTATTATCATCTGGTATCGTTTGAGAAGCAGCATAGCCTGCCAAACGAAACATGTTGCGTCAATTTTTTTTTGCGACTCAACGCGTGTAAACACATGTAGCTCCCTGGTCCTAAACTGGGGCTACCATGTAAATGTGGTTCCTGGCTGGGCTGTAGACCGCTCAGGTTGATTGTACTGTTTATCCGGTCTTTACCTAATCTCAATCAGGTTGTGCATTTCTCACTGTCGCCAGTAGGTGTGACTGGTACCACAGACCAGTATGAGGTCGAGATATGATTATTTATTTATCTTCCAGCCAGCCAGTAGGAGGTTCTTGGCCGCTGGTGCATTCTGGGAAGGGATATATATTTGGGCGGGGCCATATGCTCGCTCTCTTGCCTCAGGCCCTCCTGGCCTGGGGATGTGCTGCTGAAGTGAGCTCTGAAAGTAGGGCCAGAGGCCTGCCTGGGGCCTACTAATCCTGCGGTGGTCCTTTAGGTTGTCTTGCCCGGCGTGGAAGAAGCCAAGCCAAATTGAGAAGATCCAGGAGATGACCCTTGCTGGAGAGAACCAGGATGAAGACTGGTCTCCCAAGAGGGCCTTGTTTACGCCGGCGTATCGTGGACGCATATTTTCTATTCACATATGCAAATGAGGGAGATACGCCGATTCACGAACGTACTTGCGCCCGGCGCATAATATACGCGATTTGCGTAAGTCGTACGTCCGGCGTAAAGTTATTCCCCATATATGAGGCGCAACTCATGCAAAGGTATGGACCAGGGAACACAGCCGTCGTATTTTACGTTGTTTACGTAGTATGTGAATATGGCTAGGCGTAGGTTACGTTCACGTCGTAGGCAGTGATTCAACGTATCTTAGACAGTTGTTTTGACGTGATTCTGAGCATGCGCACTGGGATGTTTTAAGTACTTCTATGGCGCTTGGCCCATCATTTGCATGGGGTCACGCCTCATTAGCATGGCTCACGCCCACTTCCACCTACGCCGGAATACGCAGAGAAAACCCAGCGTAGATTTGAGAGCGAGTGGTAGCAAGTGCTTGGTGAATACTGTGCTTGCCTCTCTGCGCTGCATCGGCGTAGCGTATATTCGATACGCTATGCCGGCATAAATATGCGCCAATGTATGTGAATCCGGGCCAGAGTCTCTCTCCTCTTTGCTGGTGAGTGTGATTGAATTTGTACAAGAGATCGGGGGTCTTTTCCACCCTTCCAAAAAAACAGCATACAAAGTTTCTATGTAATCCATAGCAACACAATCTTTTTTTTCCCGATTGCAGATTTCGAATTACCTCTGCAGCGGTGCCTCTGAGACCCTCACTCAGCCGGTGCCGTTTCACAACTTCTGAAATACTCCATTCTTCTACGGACTAATTGGCTTGACTCATTCACGTCTTAAACTCCTCCTCCCCGGCCAGGGTTGGTAGTTACCGTGAGACATTTCTCACCAAGCTCTCGACTAGCTAGTTCATGTCTGTGTAGAACGAGGCGGGGAGAGACTGGTCCCGCGTTTCCAGCACTGACTGGTGGTAATAGCTTTCCCTCTGTGGCCTCTTCCCTCACACACAGGGGTACCACCTGAGCGGGTACCCTTTCTGCTAGGGACACCTCTTCTTCCTGGAAACAGGTAGGCATATCTTCCTGTCACTCCATCAGCACCCAAACAAAGTCCATAGCAGGCTCTGCCTTCACATCCAGGATGTAAGTCCTCTGCTCTGGGACTAGGGCTTTTACCCACTCTCAGAACTCCTTAGTGCACTCACTTCTTGAGATCTCCAAAACAGTGCTTTGCTCCATACGGGCTCCTTGAGTTTTCCCCCAGGCAACTGCATCAGCTGGGTCCATCTCTTGCTCCCACATCGGCGCGTGATGGGGCTGACTAGGGCCCACAACAGAGAACATCCCGGACGAGCCCCCAAATGTAGCACTGCCCTCTTGGGGGTTGCTTAGCAATGCATGTTCTCCTGTACAGCCATGATCCTGTGAACTCTCCAGCCCCTCTGACACTCTAGGTTCAGACATGTTGTGTATACCTTTAAATGACACATGGACACAAAGCAAGTAGTTTCAACTCTCTCTGATTTACTTACACAGAGAGAGTTGGGCCACTAGGAAGGAGAGTATACTTTCTATTCTATTGTGCCATTTGCATTCATTTAGGGCCCGGAAAAAACGGTTTCTTTGCATTCAAGTCTTTGTGCCGAGTACAGCTTTAACGGGACTGTCTTTACTGGATAAGAATTAGCGGTTAACAGATCGCTTTAACTTGAAATTGCTCTTTAAATGTGCATTGCTTCACTTCTGTCAAGGCCGAGTCTTTTCGTAAGTTTCTGCCTTGAGGGACGCGGTCCTCCTTTAAAGTTTCTTTCTTTTTATGTGATTAAATTGGAGCGGTAACATCAAACATTTATACCCGAGCAACCAATAGACTCCTAATATCACAGCTATTACTTAGAATGCTTTGGCTAAATTCTTCTCGGAGGCAATCTCTCAGGAGATTGGGGTTAAAGTTTGATGTAAAATTTATGTCGGGCTCTTAGTGGCTGTAGAAAATTTCGATGCGTTTGGAATTTTTCCCTCTTAGTAAGACAGCCGCAAATGTTCCTGGGGTGAAGAAGTACGTCTGACCGCATGTACACGTCTCTTGAAAAATGTCTGCTCCTGACTATTAAATGTGCTCTTTAGCTTTTGTACTTTGAATTTGACTTGATGTCTTATTAAAGAGTCTTCCGAAGTTTGAAGTTTGATTTTCTTCTGTGGCCAGGGGGATTTTCGGAACGCTTTGGTATGAACTTTTAACGTTACGAGACAAGTTACTCCAGATCCTGTATTATATTATTATACAGTAGTGAAGGTCAACTTAATTGATACAGAATGACCTAAGAGTGGCCCCTGACATCTCTATAGGGCCCCACATAATATTCAGTGAATGTAACACTATACTGTATTAAGCTGTCAGAGACTTGTAATAAGAATTGTAGCTAGATTCAGGTAGGGCGCCGCATCTTTAAGGCGGCGTAGCATATCGTATTTACGCTACGCCGCCTTAAGTCAGAGAGGCAAGTACTGTATTCACAAAGCACTTGCCTCCTAACTTAAGGCGGCGTAGCGTAAATGGGGCCGGCATAAGCGCGCCTATTTAAAATGAGGATGAGGGGGCGTGTTTTATGTAAATGGGTGGTGACCCGACGTGATTGACATTTTTTATGAACGGCGCATGCGCCGTCCGTGTACATATCCCAGTGTGCATCGCTCCAAAGTACGCCGCAAGGACGTATTGGTTTCGACGTGAACGTAAATTACGTCCAGCCCCATTCACGGACGACTTACGCAAACGACGTAAAATTTTCAACGAGGACGACGGCCATACTTAACATTGGCTACGCCACCTAGGGGGCAGCTTTATCATTACGCAGCATATCTCTTACGGAAACAGCGTATCTTTACTGCGACGGGCACACGTACATTTGTGAATCGGCGTATCTAGTAATTTACATAATCTACGCCGAACTCAACGGAAGCGCCACCTAGCGGCCAGCGGAAAAATTGCACCCTAAGATACGACGGCGTAGGAGACTTACGCCGCTTATATCTTGGCCTAATTTAAGCGTATCTGGTTTCCAGAATACGCTTAAATTTACACCGGCGTAGATTCAGAGTTACGACGGCGTATCTACTGATACGCTGGCGTAACCCTACGTGAATCTAGCTATTGGTCTGAGTCTGCAGACAAGCTGAAGGAGATGAAGACCACACATGACAAAACAATGGAACAGGAGATATTGGAGACTGAGAACATGCTTAAAGGGGTTTTAAAGATACTATTTTTTTCCCCCTAAATAGCTTCCTTTACCTTAGTGCAGTCCTCCTTCACTTACCTCATCCTTCCATTTTGCTTTTAAATGTCCTTATTTCTTCTGAGAAATCCTCACTTCCTGTTCTTCTGTCTGTAACTCCACACAGTAAAGTGAAGGAGGACTGCACTAAGGTAAAGGAAGCTATTTAGAAAAAAAAAAAATTGTACCTTTAAAACCCCTTTAAGGAGCCACATTATATGATATTGAAGACTAAGAACATGCTTAACCATTTCAGCCCCGGAGGATTTGGCTGCCAAATGACCGGGCCACTTTTTGCGATTCGGCACTGCGTCGCTTTAACTGACAATTACACGGTCGTGCGACGTGGCTCCCAAACAAAATTGACATCCTTCTTTTCCCACAAATATAGCTTTCTTTTGGTGGTATTTGATCACCAATGCGTTTTTTTTTTTTTGCGCTATAAACAAAAATAGAGCGACAATTTAGAAAAAAAAACAATATTTTGTACTTTTTGCTATAATAAATATCCCATTTAAAAAAATAAAAAAAAAGCTATTTTTTTTCCTCAGTTTAGGCCGATACGTATTCTTCTACATATTTTTTTGTTTTAAAATTATCTGATGGTTAACTAACCGATAGGAAAAAAACGATCGTCTGTAGGCACGTCCATCGGTTAAAAATCCACGCATGCTCAGACTAAATTAGGGGACGGGAGCGCTCGTTCTGGTAAAACTAGCGTTCGTTATGGAGATGGCACATTGTACATTTTTAAATGAGTGCAGTGGCGGAATTATCGTAGTCGCAGCAGTCGCATGTGCGACTGGGCCCTGTAGTTCCACCAATTCAGGGGGGCCCGCCACCCGCGTGAGGGGCCCACCTAACTGTCCTGTCACTGTGTGTGTCGTCGGTTCGTTCCGACGTGGGGAGGGGGGCTTTCGTCAGCTGAGGGGAGAGAGAAGGCAGCGCTGAGACTGTGGACCGCCCCGCCCCCGCCCCTGCCTATCCAGAGACAGAGAATGTAGGGAGGCGGGGCGGACACTGCTGACACCAATTGAAAGAAGGTGGGGGAGGAGCTGCAGGAGGTCGCGGCAACTGTGTAAAGAACACGGAGCAATGCAGGGAAAAACCAAGTGGAAACTGCCAGCAAGTAAGTCTCTGATCCTGGCACCCAGCGCTGGCAATGTACCCAGTCAGTGACAGTCCCCACCACCACTGCTGATTCCATCCCACCCCACTACTGCCACTCATCCCTCCCACCCAGCACTGATACTCATCCCTACCTCCCCCCACCACTGACACTTATCCCATTCCCCCAGCAATCTCACTCATCCCACCCCCCCCCCCCCAGTACTGACACTCATTCCTCCCTCCACCACTGTCACTCATCCCATCACCCCCAGCAATCTCACTAATCCCCCCCCCCCCGCACTGACACTCATTCTTCCCTCCCTCCACCACTGTCACTCATCCCATCACCCCCAGCAATCTCACTCACCCCCCCCAGCACTGACACTCATTCCTCCCTCCACCACTGTCAC
The DNA here is from genome assembly GCF_905171775.1 of Rana temporaria. NCBI lineage: Eukaryota > Metazoa > Chordata > Amphibia > Anura > Ranidae > Rana > Rana temporaria. Next base: position 15,121,824 of record NC_053493.1, read on the forward strand.
TCATCCCATCACCCCAGCAATCTCACTCATCCCCCCCCCCCCCCCAGCACTGACACTCATTCCTCCCTCCCTCCACCACTGTCACTCATCTCATCACCCCCAGCAATCTCACTCACCCCCCCCCAGCACTGACACTCATTCCTCCCTCCACCACTGTCACTCATCCCATCACCCCCAGCAATCTCACCCCCCCCCCCCCAGCACTGACACTCATTCCTCCCTCCCTCCACCACTGTCACTCATCCCATCACCCCCAGCAATCTCACTCACCCCCCCCCAGCACTGACACTCATTCCTCCCTCCCTCCACCACTGTCACTCATCCCATCACCCCCAGCAATCTCACTCATCCCCCCCAGCACTGACACTCATTCCTCCCTCCCTCCACCACTGTCACTCATCCCATCACCCCCAGCAATCTCACTAATCCCCCCCCAGCACTGACACTCATTCCTCCCTCCCTCCACCACTGTCACTCATCCCAACACCCCCAGCAATCTCACTAATCCCCCCCCCAGCACTGACACTCATTCCTCCCTCCCTCCACCACTGTCACTCATCCCAACACCCCCAGCAATCTCACTCATCCCCCCTAGCACTGACACTCATTCCTCCCTCCCTCCACCACTGTCACTCATCCCATCACCCCCAGCAATCTCACTCACCCCCCCCCCCAGCACTGACACTCATTCCTCCCTCCCTCCACCACTGTCACTCATCCCATCACCCCCAGCAATCTCACTCATCCCCCCCCAGCACTGACACTCATTCCTCCCTCCCTCCCTCCACTGTCACTCATCCCATCACCCCCAGCAATCTCACTCACCCCCCCCCCCAGCACTGACACTCATTCCTCCCTCCCTCCACCACTGTCACTCATCCCATCACCCCCAGCAATCTCACTAATCCCCCCCCCAGCACTGACACTCATTCCTCCCTCCCTCCACCACTGTCACTCATCCCATCACCCCCAGCAATCTCACTCATCCCCCCCAGCACTGACACTCATTCCTCCCTCCCTCCACCACTGTCACTCATCCCATCACCCCCAGCAATCTCACTCATCCCCCCCCCAGCACTGACACTCATTCCTCCCTCCCTCCACCACTGTCACTCATCCCATCACCCCCAGCAATCTCACTCATCTCCCCCCCCAGCACTGCCACTCATCCCATTCCCCCCAGCACTGCCACTCATCCCATCACCCCCAGCAATCTCACTAATCCCCCCCCCCCAGCACTGACACTCATTCTTCCCTCCCTCCACCACTGTCACTCATCCCATCACCCCCAGCAATCTCACTCACCCCCCCAGCACTGACACTCATTCCTCCCTCCACCACTGTCACTCATCCCATCACCCCAGCAATCTCACTCATCCCCCCCCCCCAGCACTGACACTCATTCCTCCCTCCCTCCACCACTGTCACTCATCTCATCACCCCCAGCAATCTCACCCCCCCCAGCACTGACACTCATTCCTCCCTCCCTCCACCACTGTCACTCATCCCATCACCCCCAGCAATCTCACTCACCCCCCCCAGCACTGACACTCATTCCTCCCTCCCTCCACCACTGTCACTCATCCCAACACCCCCAGCAATCTCACTCATCCCCCCCAGCACTGACACTCATTCCTCCCTCCCTCCACCACTGTCACTCATCCCATCACCCCCAGCAATCTCACTAATCCCCCCCCCCAGCACTGACACTCATTCCTCCCTCCCTCCACCACTGTCACTCATCCCAACACCCCCAGCAATCTCACTCATCCCCCCCAGCACTGACACTCATTCCTCCCTCCCTCCACCACTGTCACTCATCCCATCACCCCCAGCAATCTCACTAATCCCCCCCCCAGCACTGACACTCATTCCTCCCTCCCTCCACCACTGTCACTCATCCCATCACCCCCAGCAATCTCACTCATCCCCCCCCAGCACTGACACTCATTCCTCCCTCCCTCCCTCCACTGTCACTCATCCCATCACCCCCAGCAATCTCACTCATCCCCCCCCCAGCACTGACACTCATTCCTCCCTCCCTCCACCACTGTCACTCATCCCATCACCCCCAGCAATCTCACTAATCCCCCCCCCAGCACTGACACTCATTCCTCCCTCCCTCCACCACTGTCACTCATCCCATCACCCCCAGCAATCTCACTCATCCCCCCCAGCACTGACACTCATTCCTCCCTCCCTCCACCACTGTCACTCATCCCATCACCCCCAGCAATCTCACTCATCCCCCCCCCCCCAGCACTGACACTCATTCCTCCCTCCCTCCACCACTGTCACTCATCCCATCACCCCCAGCAATCTCACTCATCTCCCCCCCCCAGCACTGCCACTCATCCCATTCCCCCCAGCACTGCCACTCATCCCATTCCCCCCAGCACTGCCACTCATCCCATTCCCCCCAGCACTTCTACTGATCCCATTCCCCCCAGCACTTCCACTCATCCCATCCCCCCCAGCACTGCCACTCATCCCATTCCCCCCAGCACTGCCACTCATCCCATTCCCCCCAGCACTGCCACTCATCCCATTCCCCCCAGCACTGCCACTCATCCCATTCCCCCCAGCACTGCCACTCATCCCATCCCACCAGCAGGGACGTATGTACAGGAGTCGCCAGGGTCACAATTGCATGCTCCAGGGTTTCAATGCGGCCCCCTGTACACCTGGATAGGAGGGGCTGCATATAGAGGAACCTATCCCTAAATTTTCCTTCTGCAGCAGCTGAAAGGCTGCAGAAGGAAAATGAAGGGGAATGGTTCCTCTATATGCAGCCCCTCCCCCGTGCTATCCACCACCTGCTGCCCCAATCTCCTGTGTACTCTTTGGCCCCCCTCCCCCACAGTGCTGCCAGGTTCCCCCCTCTCCTCTCCTTCCTGGCTGCTGCGGGGGGATGTTTTCTGCATGGAGCGTGGGGAAGGGACCAGTAAATGTGTAATTTACCGGCTCCTCCCTTGCCTTAATGAATAGGGATCACTGACCCAGTTCATTTATAACTGAGACATGGTAAAATATGTTTACTATGCTTCAGTTTGTGAATGAACAGGAAGCTCTGTATGGAGCTATTTCTGTCCATTCATTCTGTGCAGCTGTGGCTGCAGAAATGGAGATTGTGGGCTGTGTCCTCAATCTAATTTCTCTGTTTCAAAGATGAAACATCAGAGGTCTGTTTAGACCCCTGATATCACACCCACAGTCCAAATTTCCCATTGCGCACACTCCTGGAATGCACGCTTAAGGTACTGGATGCTGTAGCGACCGGTAGCTGGATACTGGAACCTGTAGATATTGGCCAGCACATCAAGGATCATCAATTTCATCCAAACGTTTTTTTATTCAAGAAAGCTCACATCACAAAACAACTTTTCGGAGCCATGTAGGATCCCCTTTATCAGGGGTCCTGCGTGGCTCTGAAAAGTTTCACTACATTGTTTTGTGATGTGAGCTTTCTTGAATAAAAAAAACGTTTGGACGATCCTTGGTGTACTGGGGAATATCCACATATGATATCTCACCCCCCCCCCCCCCCCCCCAACGGGCTCCTAAAAAAAAATTGGAAAAATAAATAAAGTGGTAACAAATAAAATAAAAAAAATACTGACACCAGTGTCGGTGTTACTAGGGTCCCAAAGGTCGCACTTGGGACCAAGCTCTGGCATTCTGCCACCATGGGTGTGCCCCGACTCGTAGTCAGGGGGGGCCCTTTATGGTTTCTTGCACCCGGGCCCTGAAGGTTCTAGTTACGCCTCTGAATGAGTGCCTCGTTTATTGCAGCGCATTGTTTTCTTCGTTCTATTGCTAGAATAAAGACATTGGGGCAGATCCACAGAGCAAGTACGCCGGCGTATCTACTGATACACCGGCGTACTTTCAAATTACCCGCGTCGTATCTTTAGTTTGAATCCTCAAACCAATATACAACGGCATCTGGGAAAGATCCGACAGGCGTACGCCTTCCGATCTTAGATGCAATACTTTGGCGTCCGCTAGGTGGTTTTCACGTCGTTTTCCGCGTTAGGTATGCAAATTAGCGATTTACGACGATCCACAAACATACGCGCGGCCGTCGCATTTTCTAACGTCGTCTGTATTTGGCTTTTTCCGGCGTATAGTTAAAGCTGGTATTTTGCGGCGTATAGATAGACTTGCCATGTTAAGTATGGCCGTTGTTCCTGCGTCGAAATTAGAATTTTTTTTTTGCGTCGTCCGTGAATCGGGATGGACGTAACTCACGTCTAAGTTAAAAAAATGACGTCCTAGCGACGTCATTTAGCGCAATGCACGGCGGGAAATTTCGGAATGACGCATGCGCAGTTCATTCGGCGCGGGGACGCGCTTCATTTAAATTAAACCCGCCCCCAACCCGCCCAATTTGAAATCCGCCGCCAGAAATACACTACGCCGCCGTGACTTACGGCGCGAATTCGCTGAGGATTCAAAAATACGCCAGGTAAGGTACGGCGGCGTAGTGTATCTCTGATACGCTGCGCCGATGTATTTGTATGTGGATCTGGCCCATTGTTTAGCTGATGGTATTTAGACAGAGTTCTCACATACTGACTTCTTGTACTTTTTGCTTGTGATCTCATGAAAATGTTTTTTTTTTTCAAAAAAAAAAAAGCCAGATCTCCCTAATAATTTGCTTTACTCCACATCTCCTTTCTTTTTTAAGGTGATTTTTTTTTTAATAAAGTTATCACAACAACATTCCCCGCCCCCCCCCCCCCCTCAAGGAGGTTGTGTCCTTTGTTAATTACACATTGAGGTAGATTCACGTAGGACTTACGCCGACGTATCTTCTTATACGCTGCGTAAGTCCATGGATGCGCCGTATCTATTCACCGTATTCTTTAAACCAGATACGCCTGAATTCTGGCTCCATCCGACCGACGTAAGTCTCCTACTCTCCTACGCCGTTGTATCTTGGGCGCATATTTACGCTGCCCGCTAGGGGCGCTTCCGTTGATTTACGCGTCGAATATGTAAATGACCTAGATACGCCGATTCACGAACGTACTTGCGCCCGTCGCAGTAAGCTACGCCGTTTGCGTAAGGCGTACGTCCGACGTAAAGTTATCCCACCTAAAGCAGGGGTAAGTCATGTTAGGGTATGGATGTCGGAACAGCCGTCGGATTTTACGTTGTTTACGTAAGTCGTACGTGAATGGGGCTGGGCGTAGGTTACGTTCACGTCGTACGCATTGAGCCGTCGAATCCTGGGGAGTATAGGCGACGTGATTCTGAGCATGTGCAGCGTCCCACTCAGGACATGTGGGAACTGCAAAAGTATTACTTCTTTGTCATTGCTATATTGCATGTCATTTTGCATTGTATAACTGTGGTATCCCTGTTCATAGGCTGGTCAGGTGTGCTTCTTACTTCCCACCACAAGATGGGGATAGCACCACTCTGGGAAATCTATCCCAGCTCAGGCTTATCCGTGGTCAGTTGTTCAGTACAGGAAGCAGTGTGGAGGAGAAAGGAGAATGTGAAGGTGAGAGAAAGTCAGTCCAGAGAAGGGACACATTTAAACTGCTAAAATCAAAGGATAAAAGCCATTAATCGGCAGCAAAGACCTTTGAGTATAAAGGTGAAGGATTTATTAGCCTCCGGCAACCTCACCCATGTCACTGGATTCAAAAAGGACCAGACACAAGTAAGCATTATTACTGAACCACAGCCTGAGTCCAGGCCTACTAAAGCCTATTAGCAGTGGATCAGCAGAATTCCTCTATTTACCCAGAGACTGTATTCTAACTGGATGTTTGTACTGCAACCAAAACCAGACACAGTAAAAGTTGTGAGTTGTATTCTGCCACTGTCTACCTCATTCTTTAACATTGTTACTACAACTGGTGGTACCACCATTAACGGTACTGGCGTCACGACAAATATCATCAAGGGACCCAGCCGCCACAAGCACTCTAAACACCCCTGTCATCACGGGCACCTCAACCACCATCTCGGCTGGCGTTTCCCTATCGCAGAGCGTGCCCCGGAGGATTTCGTGCTGTCTTCCCTTTCACTGTGCGACCGGCCCAGGGAGGCTTTCTGCTAACCGTGAGTAAACCGATGAACTGTATTATTGCTGTCTCTCATCGGCCCACCGTGCACCTCACGTGTTCCCCTGCGGTTCTGGCTCGTCGCATAAGAAAAATTGGCGTCACGAACAGGATTATTACCCCTGCGCCTTATCTAAAAGACTGTCGCATCAGAATAAGCCCCTTTGCTTTATTGAGAGACTATTTACTTATTGCATGCTGTGTGGGGCCACAGAACTGTTTAAACTGTTTAAAAATTGCATGGAAGCGTTATCCCAGTTATCAGCATAAAAATCGCAGCATCCAATTTGTGTGTTAACAAAACTGCATGCAGTATTTGAATTGACTATTTCCATTCACTTAAAATGGCTGCCAGAGACCTTCTTGTTCAAAAATTCCTACGCCATCACTGTGGATAAGTTAGTGACACCCCCTGAAGAGCGGGAAAGTTTGGTGCCACCTATTTATGCAAAATTGTCCGGCCAGCCCGCCTTACCTTTGCTGTGTCAATCCTGGGAGGAAAGTGTGACAAACGCACGCCCCAGAAGTCGCGAGACTTTGCATGCGAGCAAAAGGAGAGAAAATAATCGCATTGCTTGCCGTCCGAGCAGTAATCGCAGCCTGTCAGGTGCCTCTACTAACTATAAGGAGCACTGATAGCTGGAACTCTGCCAGAGACCCAAAGTCAACATTGCTGCAGCATTGTATTCAGCCGGCATTAAATTCTTAAAGGGCCATACACCCGCAAGACAGCGGTTGCCCATAGCAACAACGCACAAAAAGTGTCTAAAAACGCATTTGACTTACCTAACTAGAACTCACCTGCTGTTACCATGTCTGTGCAAGGAGATGACGTGCAGCCCGACCTCAGAGGACCCCCTGCATCAGCCGCAGTCGGTCCCAATGCAATACCAACTGCTGCAGCACCAAGTTTAATGCCTTTAACCATGCCTTATTATTTTGGGGCCCCCTGGTTCCCACGATATTCTGGGGAAATTCATACTTTAAGGGACTTTAAAGAAAAAATTCTGGCTATGTTCAGATTGTACCCTGTATCCTCAGAGCAACAGATGGAGATTCTTCTTGCGCAATTGGAAGGAGCTGCGCTCAGAGAAGTGAAATCTTGGCCGAGCTCAGAGAGAAAGACCATGGAGCAGATTTTTCAACGTCTCTACACCACCTTTGAACCCAGTACCGTGTCAGAGGTCAAGATGAGGTTCTTCAGCAAGAGACAGCAATCTGGTGAGTCACTCAGAGACTTTGCATTATCTTTGCAGGAAGCCCTTAGAGCTGTTGTCCAAGTAGACCCCCGTGAGGCAGAAAATCAGGACAAAACCCTGAAAGAACAATTTATTGAAGGCGTCCATACAGACAATCTAAAGAGCCAACTAAGAATGTTAGCCGCCCAACATCCAAGCGCTACCTTCTTAGATTTTAAAGAACTAGCTATCAGCATACTGGGAAAAAGCCCACCAACAGAACCTGTTAGATCTGTTGACGTGCCTGGATCACAGCTGGTTACCCCTGTAAAGTCTTTACCTATAGTCAGTCAGGCAACCCAAGCTCCAGTTCCTGACGCAGTTGCTGCCTTGACGGAGCAAGTCCGTTTTCTGACTAAAAGTCTGGAGAAAGTCCACCAAAAATTGGAACAATGGGAGAAACCATTAATGCTAGAGGATGAGAAACCTGTGTCCAGAAGACTCTTCCCCTCTAATTCTAGAGAGACTTATTCCAGAAATTCTGGCGGACGCCCCCCTGACCACACTAGTACCCCTAAGCGGCCTATCTGCACGTACTGTCACAAACCAGGCCATACAGAAGCAACCTGCTGGCAGTTAAACAGGAAACCCCCGAGGCCAAGGACCACCCCTCGGGAGGTAAACCAATAGGTCCAGAAGATCCCCACTGGATGCCAAGATACGTTGGATCCCGTCCTGAAGTGGCACTTCAAATAAATGGAGTTCCTTTTGTTGCCCTAGTTGACACCGGATCCCAAGTCACCACCATCCAACAAGCAGCCTTTGAAAAATACTGGGATCAAAATCAGCTTACCCAGCCTCCAGAATCCTGGCTGAGTCTCATAGCCAGTAACGGCAAACCCATACCAGTCCATGGTTATTGGGAACCTACCATTCAAGTAGGAGGGACTACACTACCTCGACAAGGCCTTATTGTGGTACAAGTCAGAGACAATAACCCTAACCCTCCAATAGTCCTAGGAATGAATGTCCTCAGGAACTGTTATGTTGAGATGCTAGAAGCCTTGCACCAGTTAGTGCCTACTGCCCCTCCTGATTCTAAGAAGGTGATCCAACAAACCATCCGTGTACTAAATGCGCAACAGAGATTCACCAACGAAAAAGGAGAAATTTGCTGTGCCCGCATCCGGGATAGGCAACCTGTGATCCTCAAACCCAACACCGAAACTCTCTTGTGGTGCCGAGCTGTAGTCGGAATCCAAGGTCAAGACTACCAAGCCCTGGTAGAGCCTGTTGTTTTGGAAGACTATCCTCTAGTTAGAGCTGCAAGGAGCCTAGTAACCGTCTCTGAAGGTAAAGTGCCTATACGACTCCTAAACTTGAGTGATAGCAGTGTAACACTATCAAAACACCTTCCTATTGCACAGCTAATCCAAGTCACTTTTCAAGATGTCATCAGTGTGGCTACAGCTACCACAGAGCAAATTCCCAAGAGACAGAATCCCCAGGACCAAAATGTAAACACATCCTGGTGGAAAGAACTTCATGTGGGAGATGCTTCCACACCAGCAAACCAAATGGAGGGAGTACTAAAAATTGTGAAGGAGCTTCACCTTGCCTTCAGTAAGCATTCCACAGACTATGGAGAAGTGGATATCATCAAGCACTCCATTCCTACAGGTTCACACCCACCGATCAAGGAAAGATATCGGCCTATACCACCAACTATGTACCAATCTGTAAAGCAAATGATCCAAGAGATGAAGGACTCCAATGTCATTAGAGACAGCCATAGTCCATGGGCTGCACCTCTAGTCCTTGTCCGTAAAAAGGATGGTAACATCAGATTCTGTGTGGATTACAGAAAAATTAACCAAATCACCCACAAGGATGCTTACCCTTTACCACGCATAGAGGAATCTTTGACAGCTTTAGGATCTTCAGCCTACTTCTCTACCCTTGATTTAACCAGTGGATACTGGCAAGTACCCATGGCACCTGAAGATCGTGAGAAGACTGCATTTACCACCCCGATGGGCCTATTTGAGTTCAACCGCATGCCTTTTGGACTTTGCAATGCGCCCGGAACCTTTCAAAGATTAATGGAGCATTTTTTAGGACACAAAAATTTTGAAACCGTCCTGTTGTACTTAGATGATGTCATCATCTACTCCAAATCTTATGAAGATCACTTGAAACATTTGGCCGAAGTTTTTCAAATCCTCATTAAACATGGACTCAAAGTCAAACCATCTAAGTGCTATCTACTGAAGACAGAAGTCAAATACTTAGGGCATATTGTAAGCTCTGAAGGTGTTAAACCGGATCCAGAGAAGATAGCCGCAGTCCGAAATTGGCCTACTCCTACTACAGTGAAAGAAGTGAGGAGCTTTCTCAGTTTCGCAGGATACTACAGACGCTTTATTCCTCACTTTGCCCAAATTGCGGGGCCAATATTAGAACTTCTGAGAGGACATCCTAAGAGGTACCAAAAGTCTCCAATACCAGTTGAATGGAACACAGAAAGAGAAATTGCCTTCCAGCTCCTAAAGAAGAAGTTAACAGAACCACCAATCCTAGGCTATCCAGATTACCAGCAACCATTTCATCTTTACACAGATGCTAGTAAGAAAGGTCTGGGAGCTGTCCTATCGCAGGTACAGGAAGGAAAAGAAAGAGTTATTTCCTACGCTAGTAGATCTCTTAAAGGTATTGAAAGAAACGACCAAAACTATAGTTCCTTCAAATTGGAATTCCTCGCACTCGTGTGGGCTGTTACAGAAAAATTTAAAGATTACCTTGCCGCAACACCATTTGTGGCCTTCACAGATAACAACCCGCTAGCACATCTGAATACCGCCAAGTTGGGAGCATTGGAACAAAGATGGGCCTCACGCCTAGCTAACTACGATTTCACCATAAAATACAGAACAGGAAAAGCAAATGAAAATGCGGATGCATTATCCCGCCTGCCTACCCAAGAAGACCCTACTACACAGGAAGATGTTTGGGAAGAGGTAGAAATGCCAGCTTTTTACAAAAATTTTGCCCAACAAGACATAATCACCATCAAAGGAAGAAAAGTCCTTAATCTTCAACAACAAGTGGATCCAAGATCCCAAGTGGACAAAGAAAGGTGGATCAAGCTGCAAAATGAAAGCAGAGTGTTGGGAGAACTGCAAGATTTCTTCACCAGCGGAAGAACACCTGAAAGAATTCGCAGAAGAAATGCTGATCCAGAATTGTCAAAACTTTGGAGACACAGAAAACATCTCTTCCTACAGAAGGGCCTACTATTAAGAAGAACTTTAGACCCAATTACCTCGGATTGTCTATACCAAATCTTAATACCACGCCGAGATGCAAGAATCATTCTTGAGATGTATCATGATCAATCAGGACACTTTGGCGTGCAGAAGACAGAAGCCACCATCCGTAGAAGATTCTACTGGATTGGGATGAGAGGAGACATTGAAAAATGGTGTCGAGAATGTTCCACCTGTGCTGTTGGAAGAAATGAAAAACATGACCAAAAAGCACCCTTACATCCCATTGTAAGCCAAACACCGCTAGAAATAGTTGCGATTGACCATGTGAAGCTGGAACCAAGTCGCTCAGGTTACACATACGCCATGACCATCATTGATCATTATACCAAATTTGTTGTAGCCGTACCTGTCAAGGACCTGACTGCTAAAACAACTGCAGATGCCTTCTGGAAACATTTCCTATTGCCATATGGATGCCCAGAAAGAATCCTTACAGATCAGGGATCTGCCTTTGAGTCGCAACTCTTCAAAGAACTGTGTACACTTCACAATTGCCAGAAAATCAGGACCACAGCCTACCACCCTCAAGGGAATGGACTTTGCGAGAAAATGAACCAAACTTTAATTGAGATGTTAAGAGCAGTACCTCCTGCTACAAGAAGTGATTGGCCTACTCTATTGCCTCAGTTGATGTACACCTACAATAACACGATTCACTGTTCTACTGGGTATACACCTTACTATCTCATGTTTGGCCGACAAGGTAAACTACCTGCTGACCATACTTTGGGCGTACAAGTGCCTGATGCAATCAACCCTCTACCAAAGACTGATTGGGTGAGTGAGCACCAAAGACGACTAATTGATGCACAAGAAATTGTTCAACATCGCATGGAACGTGCTCATGAAAAGCAACAAAGTGATTATAACCAATCTGCCAAAGCAGAACCTCTCAAAATTGGTGACCATGTATGGTTAAAAAACAACCATCGCACCAGCAAGTTAGATAGCAAATGGGAGAGAGAACCTTACACCATTACAGCTATTCTCAATCCAGAGACTGATACTTACGAGATCACTAAAGAAAACAAATCACGTGTAGTACATCGCAATCGCCTTAAGTTATGTCTCAAGGAAAGTACTCAAGAAGAAACTCTTCAAGAAGAAGCTATCCAAGAGGAAACACAATCCATAGAACCAGAGCCTACGAAATCATCTGATTCAGAGAATCCACTACAGTCTTTTGGAAAAGCATTATTAGACTCTGATCCTTTACAATGGTTCCTTACACCATGGCTCAATATCTTAGTGCCTGCCAAGAACAATACAACCGCACTTCAACCAGAGGAGCTATCTCAAGAAGTGTCTACTACAGCTCAAGAGACACCAAGTTCCCTTGAAACAAGGCCTGTAGAAACTCAGCCACTAAGAAGATCTGACAGAACTACAAGAGGACGACCACCTGTCCGTTTGGAGGATTACCTGCACCAGCAGCCGAGAAGTCGACTACCGACTCTGTCATCTCATCGTTGAGTGCATCCTTACATCGTCTGAAGTTCCAGAGTGAGAAGAAGACTTACTTGGGATATTATGTTTATTTCCTTTAAAGGACTTTTCAAAAGGACTACATACCTACTGTTTTGCAACGTTCAAGCCTGTACCCGGAGATAGACTTTCACGTACCTGAGCCTCCGTGATATTCATCTGTTGACATTTTCCTGTGCCCAGGGAACGGACTCATACCCTGTGAGCCTCCTGAGATGTTATTTTTGTTTTGTTTTTCTTTTTCCATCTCGTCATGGACTATTCTGGTTTTGCCATACATCACTAGTCTTCAGAGGAAAAACTACACCCCTTTTTGTCACCTTTTGTCACATTTCGTTGTTGCCTGAGATATGTTTGCCTAACCCATTTTACTTGCAGATACAAGAAGTACAAGAATGGGGTTATATTGTTATTTCCTATGCATGCATGCTTTTCCATTTCTCTTATATCTTACAGGAAGACACAACATCGAGTCAAAAGTGTGCCGAGGTCGACACACGTTTTACCATGGGGGTATGCAGCGTCCCACTCAGGACATGTGGGAACTGCAAAAGTATTACTTCTTTGTCATTGCTATATTGCATGTCATTTTGCATTGTATAACTGTGGTATCCCTGTTCATAGGCTGGTCAGGTGTGCTTCTTACTTCCCACCACAAGATGGGGATAGCACCACTCTGGGAAATCTATCCCAGCTCAGGCTTATCCGTGGTCAGTTGTTCAGTACAGGAAGCAGTGTGGAGGAGAAAGGAGAATGTGAAGGTGAGAGAAAGCCAGTCCAGAGAAGGGACACATTTAAACTGCTAAAATCAAAGGATAAAAGCCATTAATCGGCAGCAAAGATCTTTGAGTATAAAGGTGAAGGATTTATTAGCCTCCGGCAACCTCACCCATGTCACTGGATTCAAAAAGGACCAGACACAAGTAAGCATTATTACTGAACCACAGCCTGAGTCCAGGCCTACTAAAGCCTATTAGCAGTGGATCAGCAGAATTCCTCTATTTACCCAGAGACTGTATTCTAACTGGATGTTTGTACTGCAACCAAAACCAGACACAGTAAAAGTTGTGAGTTGTATTCTGCCACTGTCTACCTCATTCTTTAACATTGTTACTACAACTGGTGGTACCACCATTAACGCTACTGGCGTCACGACAAATATCATCAAGGGACCCAGCCGCCACAAGCACTCTAAACACCCCTGTCATCACGGGCACCTCAACCACCATCTCGGCTGGCGTTTCCCTATCGCAGAGCGTGCCCCGGAGGATTTCGTGCTGTCTTCCCTTTCACTGTGCGACCGGCCCAGGGAGGCTTTCTGCTAACCGTGAGTAAACCGATGAACTGTATTATTGCTGTCTCTCATCGGCCCACCGTGCACCTCACGTGTTCCCCTGCGGTTCTGGCTCGTCGCACATGCGTGCGCATGCGCCGTTCGTTCGGCCATTCATTTACATGGGGTCACCTTTAATTTGAATACAACACACCCACTACCTTCCAAATTTGAATAAGGCGGACTTACGCCAGCCCATTTACGCTATGCTACCGTAACTTAGGGAGCAAGTGCTTTGTGAATACTGCTCTTGCCTCTCAGAGTTATGTCGGCGTAGTGCATATGAGATGCGCTACGCCCGCTCAACAATACGCCGAGCTACCTGAATCTAGCTCATTGTATTTCTGAAATGTTTTATGGCTTCTTGAGTAGGCGCTCTCTAGTAGACAGTCAAGGAGCAGATAGCAGATCACCCATTTCGTCCACATGGATGGACAACAAATTGAAACTATTTTCCAACAGAAGCAAACAGCCGGCAAAGTGGAACTCTCCGGTAAGCGCTAATGTTGTGACTTCCTGCATTTCAGTGGAACCTTCGTGACAGGGCACGTTATCCACTATATCCCAGATAGCAAGGATAACTTGGTACAAATTTGTGGCATTGTTGAATTGTAAGTCTGTTAAAGAGGAAGTAAACCCTGATGGGTGTTACTTCCTCTTTGTTTCCCCGCAAAGGTAAAGTATAATGGACTACTATACATTGCATAGTAGCCCATTATGTGACACTTACCTGCAGGAGAAGCCCACGATGTCCCCGTCTTCCTCGCTAGTAGCGAGCGTCCATTCTTTACCCCTCTTCCTTCCAGGAACGTGAATTCCAGCTCTGTGACTGGCCGGAGTCACGTGACGTCACTCCCGCGCATGCATGCGGGAGCCGCCTTTAACGGCATGACCCGAGATAGAAACTGCACAGCATGCCCTTTCGAAATCCGGCGCATGCGCAGAAGAAATCCCCCTACAGCGATTTGCAAATTTCTCCTAGACCGTGCAGGTCTGGGAGATATTTCAAGCACCTATAGGTAAGCTTTAATCTAGAGGATTTACAACCACTTTAACTTGCTGCACATTTTCACTGGAAAGTTGTAGACTTGCAAAGCACTTGAAGCACCAGTTCTGGTTGACACTTTTCCAATTTGTAGCAAATTTGCGTGGCAAGTCTACAGCAAGAGCTTTGCAAGTCTCTACAGCATGAAAATCCAGCCACAGTGACCCCCTGTGGTGGGATGACTATTGAACAACATAACTGGGCCAGAACTTGCAGCAGACTTGCAGAATGTTTGCAAAGAAAGTTGATCTGGAGTCATGCAATGCGGACTCACTGCAATTGTGCAACACATTTGTGAAGCCTGGCAAGTCTAGCAATAGCTTAGCAAGTCATTTTTCAAACTTGCAGCACAATTGCTTGCTATCTGGGATCCTTAGTGGAGGTTTCATTACTGGGGCCCCCAGGACAAATCACCACACCTACTCCATCTGACCCCAGCAGAGACCCTTCCTTATCTGGCGCTCCAAAGGGGTTGCCAAGGGCTCCTAATCATCTGGTGTCTAAATGGCCTTTCACTCCGTTGCTTCTGAAGTCATCTCTACAACACCTGACTCTTCCATTTACAATGCTGAGATATCCAAGCCCCATTGGTGTAAATGTCCCACAGCCCTTTAAGTCCAGTGGACTGAGGGGACCCCCTAAGATCAAACATAAACTGTTGGGTTGCCCCTAGACCTCTGGCAGTGCCAAACTCTTGGTGGTGAACTGACACCAATTCCTAAAATGTTGTTTCTTTCCACTTTACAGGCAGCCTAGCAGCCATATGTGCCCAGGATAGGCCCAAACTCCGGCCTAGCAGCCTGGGGGAACTCAACAAACATCCACCCAGACAGCCGTCCAGGTGGCACAGAACCCCCCGATCACCTGACTTCACCCGAATATATAGGTCATCCCAGCAGGCCAAGGGATTTAAGAAAACCCCTGCCCATTGGCCGAGACACCCCATATACCCATAATATGACCTTGCAGTGCCCCTGTCTTATCTAATGCCACCAAGTGCCCGGCCACCGAGCAGCAAAAGTGAGAAGTGCAGCAATTACAGATTTAGGGCCAGATTCTCAAAGGAGATACGACGGCGTATCTCCAGATACGCCGTCGTATCTCTGAGTCTGGGCAGTCGTATCTATGCGCCTGATTCTTAGAATCAGTTACGCATAGATTTCTATTAGATCTGACCGGCGTAAGTCTCTTACGCCGTCGGATCGTAACTGCATATTTACGCTGGCCGCTAGGGGCGTGTTCGCTGATTTACGCCTAGAAATATGTAAATCAGCTAGATACGCGAATTCACGAACGTACGCCCGGCCGACGCAGTACAGATACGCCGTATACGTTAGGCTTTTCCCGGCGTAAAGTTACCCCTGCTATATGGTGGCGTACCAATGTTAAGTATGGACGTTGTTCCCGCGTTGAATTTTGAATATTTTACGTCGTTTGCGTAAGTTGTTCCGTGAATGGGGCTGGACGTAATTTACGTTCACGTCGAAACCAACACGTCCTTGCGGCGTATTTGGAGCAATGCACACTGGGATATGTCCACGGACGGCGCAACGTCAATCACGTCGGGTCATGGTTATTTTACATAACACATGCCCCCCTGTTCCACATTTGAATTAGGCGCACTTAGGCCGACACATTTACGCTACGCCGCCGTAACTTAGGACGCAAGTGCTTTGTGAATACAGCACTTGCCTCTCTAACTTACGGCAGGGTAGCGTATATGAGATACGCTACGCCTGCCTAACGTTAGGCAGGTCTATGTGAATCCAGCTATGTGTAACTATGTAAAGATGTAGGCCCAGATTCACAGAGAGCAAGGCACACATTACGCCGCCGTAGAGCAAACACTGTACGCTACACCAACGTAGCGTGGAGAGGCAAGCATTGCATTCAGCAAGCCAGTGCTCCAAACGCTGCGCCAGCGTGGCGTGGGTTTCGAAGGCGCACGTCGGCGTAGGTGGAAGTGGGCGGAACCCATGCAAATGAGGCGTGACCCCATGCAAATGATGGGCCGAGCGCCAGACAGGTGCGTATCACGAACTGCGCATGCGCCGTGACATGGACGCAAGCACAGCACCCCCATGCGCCTGCTCACAACCACCCCGGCACAACTGCCTAAGCTACGCCGGATCACTGCGTACACCGTGAACATAACGTACGCCCAGCCAGACACACGTCCAACGCACAATACGCCGGCTTGTGTTCCCTGGTGCAGACCTGAGCATGTCTGTTGCTGGGTTGCACCTCCTTTATGGGGAATAACTTTACGCCGGACGTACAACTTACGCCCATCTCGCGTAGCATGCGCTGGGCACACGTACGTTCGTGAATCGCCGTATTTCCCTCATTTGCATGTTTGAATGGCTAATCAATGGGAGCAGCCTCATGCGTCCAGCCTAAATGTGCGCCCACCATACGCCGGCGTGTGCAAGCTACGTCGGCGGGGTGTAGCCTGTTTTTAGGCGCATATTAATTTGTGGGTCTGGCGCACACATACGCCGGCGCACATTTGCACTTACGTCAGCATAACGTGTTATACGTCGGCGTAAGTGCTTTGTGAATCTGGGCCATTGTGCCTGGCGTTCAGCTTTAAAACATAAGGCCAGAGATCAAACAGTGCAAGCGTCCAATAAAAGCATATCATTTTAATGTATTTTATGATTCCAATGGCGACTCATTGCTAAAACAATCTTCCTAATTACTCCGGACATCTTCTTTTTATAGAAGGGATGAAACATGTGAGCCAGAAGTGGGAAAACTGAGAAGACAAACACAACTATTTGTCATCTGGAGGATGGATTAGAGGAGAAGTAAACTTTGAGATTGCTCTATTAGTAATTTGCGCCGCAATGACAGATGAGAGGACGAGTGTAAACACGCATATGTTTCTGGTTATGCTAATTACAAGCATATGGTGTGAAATATGTGCTAGAAAATTGTGTTTTTCTAATGGGAATAACCCCGCTCGCTCTACAAAGCCCGTCTCCGTCCATTCCGGCTCTAACACTAAATCCAGGTATTAAAAGTCGCTTTAGATGCCGGGAAGTGGACGGCGAGGGGAGGGAACCTGGACCGTGTCCTTAGTTGTGAAGGTCTTTCAAGGGCTGTTCATGAAACATTTTTTTTTTTATACAGAATTAGAGTTTGATTGAATAGAAGAGACTTTTTTTTTTTAAGTGGACCAGTAACTTTACAATGAATTGCTGGCCTGTCTCAATACACAGCAAAATAATTTGTCTTCAAAAAGTTACTTTGTCATTAAAAACCCTTTCTTGAGCTCCAGCTGAGTGACTTTGCCTAGGCTGAGATGATGTCATCAGTCTGCTGTAAGCAGGAGGAAGCATTTTCCTAGTCTCCTCACCCCTAGTGACCAGACTCCCACTGACACCAACTGTAATGGTCAGGGGTTAACACCGTTTACGATATTCCATTCCACCAACCCAAGACAGCTTATCCGACACTCCACAATCCAGCAGACACGACCCATTGCATTCCCCAGAATAACGAGACACACAGCTCTGTTCTCTGGTTCCAAACGGATGAACACTATGGCCCAGATTCTCAAAGGGCTTACGACGGCGCAACGCAATGTACGCCGTCGTAAGTCCTAATCTGGGCCGTCGTATCTATGCGACTGATTCTTAGAATCAGTTACGCATAGATATCCATTAGATCCGACAGGCGTAAGGCCCTTACGCTGTCGGATCTTAAATGCAATTTTTTTTGTTGCCGCTAGGTGTCGCCTCCGTCGTTTTCCCCGTCGAGTATGCAATTTAGCAAAATACGCGAATTCCCGAACGCACCTGCGGTCGACGCAGTGAAGTTACGACATTTACGTTAGATTTGCGACGCGTAAAGTTGCCCCTGCTATATGAGGGGCAACCAATGTTAAGTATGGCCGTCGTTCCCGCGTTGAAATTTTAAAATTTACGTTGTTTGCGTAAGTCGTCCGTGAATGGGGCTGGACGCCATTTACATTCACGTCGAAACCAATGACGTCCTTGCTACGTCATTTAGCGCAATGCACGTCGGGAAATTTTAGGGACGGCGCATGCGCATTACGTTCGGCGCGGGAACTTGCCTAATTTAAATGCTATACGCCCCCTACCCGCCTAATTTGAATTAGGCGGGCTTGCGCCGGGTGATTTACGCTACGCCGCCGCAACTTTACAGGTAAGATCTTTGTGAATAAAGCACTTGCCTGTAAAACTTGCGGCGGCGTAACGTAAACCAGATACGTTACGCCTGCACAGTTTTACGCCCAGATACGAGAATCTGGGCCTTTAATGGTAAACTCAGCTGGTTATATGCAGTTAGAAACCAAATCTGGACAATGACTCAACTCCACCCACAACATGACACAATGGGTGCTTCAATACACAGTCCGTTAGATAATGACATTCAGATGAGCTAACTACTAATCATTACCCAGACGGTCTGGCTCTGCGATAAGTTATTCTCACCTGCTACATAAAACACATTCCTTTAGTAAACATAATTGACATGCTAATCCACTACACCTGAAAGGTCAGACATCTGACCTTTCAGACTGCCAACACATATCTATCATCAATAGAACTTTCACACAATACAGTGTCATTAAGCATCACACAATGAAATATCTTAGGAGCCAGACTTAATTAACACAATAGACAATAGAATGCAAACACAGCAAGCTTTTATCACTACAGCCAGGTAGACTTAATTAGCACCTCAACAGTCTATGTGTCCCCACATAAATGAGTCACTCTGCTATTGACCTGTTGGGGTCAGAATTAACCACCTGTAATATTTCAAGATATCCTGCAATACATGAATTATGATTACTGTCCCATCTCATGTAATCCGAGATATCATTTCTCAGTCATCCTATGCCCCTAGTGGACATAGGATGACCCTAGACCCAAGAGTCATTAGTGAAGCTGGCACAGGAGTACCCCGCATCCTTCAAAAGTCTCTGGGTATCACGGGCCATTCCGTTACACCAACCATGAGGCAGTACTGCTCAATCTGAAACATATGATGGAGCATATTTACGGTCACTAACACCAACAACAGGGGGCACTATTCCTCCCACCAACATCATTGATGAGACTGTATTTCTCCCACTGATACCAGTAATGAGGTACAATTCTTCCCACTTACACTTATTCCTCTTTCTATTGACCACTTGAGCTCCGGCCGAGTGATTTTGAATAGGTGGCAATGATGTCATCAGTTTGTTGCAGGCAGAAGAAAGCAATTCCTCAGTCTCCTCTCCCCCCCAGTGATCAGACTCCCACTGACACCAACCAATGAGGTACTATTTCTCCCAATTACTGAAGAATTATTCCACTGACCACTTGAGCGTCAGCCAAGTAAATTTGAATAGGCTGCAATGATGTCACTCTTCTATCCCTCTGTGATCAGACTCCCACTGACACCAACTAATGAGGTACTATTCTTTCCACTTACTAGAACATTATTCTACTGACCACTTGAGCTCCAGCCAAGTGACATTGAATAGGCTGCAATGATGTCATCAGTTTGCTGCAGGCAGGAGAAAGCATTTCCTCACTTTCCTCTTTCCCAGTGATCAGACTCCCACTGACACCAACCAATGAGGTACTATTCTTTCCACTTACTAGAACATTATTCTACTGACCACTTGAGCTCCAGCCAAGTGACATTGAATAGGCTGCAATGATGTCATCAGTTTGCTGCAGGCAGGGGAAAGCATTTCCTCACTCTCCTTTCCCCCAGTGATCAGATTGCAACATTGTAACTTTGTAGCAAGTCACAAGGTGAGAGGCTGCAGCAGCAGTGGCTGATCTGTGTCAGACATCTATGAATACAGCCAAGAAATGTAGACATTGGGATTTACACCATTGTATCACCTCTGAGCCGGGATCTCAGTCCAAAAAGTAGATGGTGACCAGGGCCATCCTTACCATTAATTGGGCCCTGGGCAAACATTTTCTTGGGCCCCTTCCCGAATCCACTTGTCAACTATTTTCAGGCAGTGTAGGCTCAAGGGGCAGCTGCTTTGGGCCCCCACAACAACAATGACTGGGCCCAGGGCAGCTGCCCCTTTTGGCCTGCCTTAAAGAAGGCCCTGATGGTGACCCCTAAAAATCGCTGATCGCCGCCATTACTAGTAAAAAAAAAAAAAGTATAATAAAAATGCCATAAAACTATCCCCTATTTTGTAGACGCTGAGGCCCGGATTCACGTAGATGCGCGTATCTTTGTGCGGGCGTAACATATCCTATTTACGTTACGCCTCCGCAACTTTGACAGGCAAGTGCCGTATTCTCAAACCAAAGTTGCGGCGGCGTAGCGTAAATAGGCCAGCGTAAGCCCGCCTAATTCAAATGTGGTAGATGTGGGCTTGTGTTATTTAATGTAACCCCAGGTAAATGACGCTTTTTACGAACGGCGCATGCGCCGTCCGTAAAAGTATCCCAGTGCGCATGCTCCAAAAGAACCTGAAAGAAGCCAATGCTTTCGACGTGAACGTAAATGACGCCCAGACCTATTCGCGAACGACTTACGCAAACGACGTAAAATTTTCAAAATTCGACGCGGGAACGACGTCCATACTTAACATTGGTACGCCGCATGTACGCCTCATATAGCAGGGGTAACTTTACGGCGGGAAAAGCCTAACGTAAACGGCGTATCTGTACTGAGTCGACCAGGCGTACGTTCATGAATTTGCGTATCTAGCTGATTTACATATTTCTAGGCGTAAATCAGCGTACACGCCCTAGCGCTAAGCAGGCCTGGTGAAAGGATTTTTGATACCCTAGGCGAAAACTCATTTTGCCGCCCCCTCCATTTGGCTCCATCCCTGGCTTCACCCCCTTTTCCCTGCCCATGTAACCCCACCTTTTTAATGGAGCGCCCATCCAATGGAGCCTCACCAGCACCCATCCAATGGAGCCTCACCAGCACCGATCCAATGGAGCCTCACCAGCGCCCATCCAATGGAGCCTCGCCAGTGCCCATCAAATGCAGCCTCACCAGCGCCCATCCAATGGAGCCTCACCAGCGCCCATCCAATGGAGCCTCGCCAGCGCCCATCCAATGGAGCCTCGCCAGTGCCCATCAAATGCAGCCTCACCAGCGCCCATCAAATGCAGCCTACCAGCGCCCATCAAATGCAGCCTCACCAGCGCCCATCAAATGCAGCCTACCAGCGCTCATCAATGAATGTTTGCTTGCTTCCATTAATTCGGGAGTTGGGACACAGTCCTCTGCCTCCGCTGCACCTCTGACACTATGTGCGAATGGAGCGGCGTCTGCCTGCTGATGTTGAGACTTAGTTGATTACTGCAGAGAGGAGAGAGTAGGATCACCAGTGGCCTGGCGCCCTAGGTAGCAGTTCGCTCTAGGCACAGGCCCAGGCGCTAAGTTTATAGTTACCGTATTTATCGGCGTATACCGCGCACTTTTTTCCCCCTTAAAATCAGGGGAAAATCGTGGGTGCGCGATATACGCCGATACTGCTGTTCCCGGGCGCCGCCGAAATGGACCGAGCCGAGTGTACTGCGCACTCGGCTAGGCTCGGCCACACTTGGCTCCGCCCGCAGCCACGCGAGAGGAGCCGAACACACAGGAAATCCGGCTCCTCTTGGCGCCAAATGCAAAAACAAACACTGCTGCAACCCCGGGCAAGGTGCGGATGGACGGACCCTGCGAGGAAGCCGCAGACGGACACCTCCAAAGCCGCAGACGGACACCCACGAGGCTGGATGGACCCCGCGCAAGGAAACCGCAGACGGACACCCACAAGGCTGGACGGACCCCGCGCAAGGCCGCAGACGGACGCCGGACAAGGCCGCCAATGGACGCAGGGCAAAAACGTAAGTTTTTTTCCCTTGAACTACCTTTCTAAGCTTGGGGTGCACGTTATACGCCGGCGCGTGGTATACCCCGATAAATACGGTATGTAATGGCCATTATATTTATTTGAAAAGCCTTGCTTTGTTTCCCATCTGGCATTTGCCTTTAATATTTAGAAGCTATACCGAGCGCTGGTATAGTTGTTCCAAGAACATCAGGGCGTAGCACTCTACTGTTCTGAAAGAATACTCCTAATGTCCAAGTTTGATTCAGTTCTCTTCTGGGACCCCGAACTTGGAGCCACTTTGAATTGACTTCCCAGCCTGAAATCTTCCCTCCTCGCTCTTCTTCCTGTAGCGGCTCTTGGCTGCGCCGTAGCCGTCTCCATTATGCCACCAGTCAATATCGTATCATACATGAAATTAAATTAGTGATGTTAAAACGAAATGAAGGTTGACAGACTGCTGAAGAGATTAGTAAATTACAGGCTGACCTGCTCCATGCGGTGTCCCTGAACAGGCTCGAGTTACTCAATTAAGCGTGAACTGCGAGGCGCTCTAGTTTGACGCGGTCTCCGGGGGGGTGGAGTGCTTGTTTACTCTGTCATACTTTCATACCAAATATCCATTAACTTAATCCCTGCAGAGGATGAGCGATGGCTCTCTCCTTCCAAAAGATGAGAGAATAGGGGTTTATTTATTTATTTATTTATTTCACGTAGGTTATGAAACCCAGACAAGAACGCTTGGAGGCGTTTATTTTTTAATTTATTAAATTATGCATATCTGGTTGACTAGAACTGTTATTGGAAAATCAGGTTTTTGCTTCTTCTGTCCTGAAACGACTTTGTGACGCTGTTTGCATTGTAACCTCAGTAGGAGAAACTTTAGAAGATAATAAAGCCAGGAAGGGAAATCGGCGCTGAGCTCAGTAACGTTTTTAGAGATTTATTTTATTTCAGGTGCAGTAAAACCTTGGATTGCGAGCATAATTTGTTTCGAAAAAAATGCTTGTAATCCAAAGCACTTGTATATCAAAGAAAATTTTCCCATAAGAAATAATGAAAACTCAAATGATTCGTTCCGCAGCTATTTATTCATAGGTCCTTCAGTTTATAGTATAAATGAGGGGGGACGCCGATCAGCGTTTTGGGACTTTAACCACTTAACAACCGAGGACGTCCATGGACCTCCTCGAATTTGTGCGGTGATATCTGAATGATGGGTGCAGCTACAGCAGGGGTTGACAAATTTGCTTGGAATCTAGGAGCCAGCTAAAAAAGTTAGGAGACAGAAAACGCGCCCCGTCCCGACGAGCTTGCGCGCAGAAGCGAACACACACGTGAGCAGCGACCGCATATGTAAACGGTGTTCAAACCACACATGTGAGGTATCGCCGCGATTGGTAGAGCGAGAGCAATAATTCTAGCCCTAGACCTCCTCTGTTTGTCGCCATTCCACGAGCTGACGTAATCTTGAAGCATGACATGTTGGGTATCAATTTACTCGGCGTAACATTATCTTTCATACTATTAAAAAAATGGGGATAACTTTACTGTTGTCTTATTTTTTTATTAAAAAAAGTGTAATTTTTCCCAAAAAAGTGTGCTTGTAAGACCGCTGCGCAAATACGGCGTGACAGAAAGTATTGCAATGATCGCCATTTTATTCTCTAGGGTGTTAGGATAAAAAATATATATAATATTTGGGGGTTCTAATTAGAGGGAAGAAGATGGCAGTGAAAATAGTGAAAAATTACATTAGAATTGCTGTTTAACTTGTAATGCTTAACTTGTAATACCAACGGCCACCACCAGATGGCGCCAGCTTACACATCTGGTGGTAATAACTTGTAATACCAATGGCTCACCACCAGATGGCGCCAGCTCAAGCCAAGTCGCCAGGACCCTATTTCTAGTCGCCATGGCGACCTGGCGCCCGGGATTTGTCGAGCCCTGAGCTACAGGCATCATTCAGATATCACCGTCTTCAGCCGCCGATTCTCTGCACAATAAGAACGATCAAAGCGGCAGTTCTGCCGCTTGATCATTCTTAAAGGCGCCCCCCCTCCCGCCGCCATCCGGTGCTTCTCCGGGCTCTCCCGTGCCATCGGGGGCCCGGAGAACAAATCGTCAGCCGCTGGCTGGGAAGCATGGAGATGACTGGTGACCAGGGAATGGCAGAACAGTTAGAGGCCACCTCTCAGATGACATTCCAGAATAGAATGACCCTAGATATGATCCTTGCTGAAAAAGGGGGAACATGTAAATTCATTGACCGGGTAGAAGGCTGTTGCACTTATATCCCAGACAATACTGGCCCTAAGGGTAAGGTTACATTAGCCATAAAAAAAATGGAAGATCTGTCAGTTGAGTTAAAAAAGAACTCTGGTATAGACAACCCCTGGGACCAATACTTTGGGTGGTTCACCAGCTGGAAACAAGCTCTTATACAGCTAGGGATCATTATAGTGATCATACTTACAGTTATAGGTATCGTAGTGAGCTGCATTTTCCCTTGTCTAAGGAAGATGCTCAGCAAAGGAATTGATAAGCTCTCCATGTACCCCTCCTTACTCCCTGATCAAATATTCCCTTTTGATCCCACTCCATCAAGCTACGCTGAATATATTAAAAGATACAGACAACGAAGGGAGAAGAATCCCATTATCTAAGGTGGGTGGGAAAAGCCCTCAGTAACCCTGATCCCACTTCTGCAAGAGAAACCAGGAAGGCTACTTGTCCCCTGTTAATATCTCAGGTGTAGAAGAAATCATATTCATGATTTAAGAGGGGAACTGTGAGGCCCCATACACACGATAGAATTTATCCGCGAATACGGTCCAGCGGACCGTTTCCGCGGATAAATCCTCTCGAGGATTTCGGCGGATTTTCATGCGATGGAGTGTACACACCATCGCATTGAAATCCGCGCCGAAATCCTCTGGCGATGGCGTGTCGCGCCGTCGCCGCGATTATGACGCGGCGACGTGCGCGACGCTGTCATATAAGGAATTCCACGCATGCGTCGAATCATTAGGACGCATGCGGGGGATCCCTTCGGACGGATGGATCTGGTGAGTCTATACAGACCAGCGGATCCATCCGTTGGGATGGACTCCAGCAGATGGATATGTTCTGCATGTCAGCGAATATTCGATCTGCTGGAATCCATCCCAGGGGAGATATATCCGCGGAAACAGATCCGCTGGCGTGTACACACCATAGGATCTATGCGCTGAAACCCATTTGCTGGGATTTATCTGCGGATGGATTCTATGGTGTGTACGGGGCCTAAGGCCTCGTACAGACGACCGGATCTATCCGCTGGGATTGATCCGCGGATCAGTTCCAGCAGATAGATCCGGTCGTGTGTACGTCCGAGCGGACATTTCCCGGCGGATAAAAATCCAGCCGACGGATTCCCAGCGGATAAAAATTTCTTAGCAAGCTAAGAAATCTATCCGCTGGAATCCAGTCCAGCGGACTGATCCGGTCGTCTGTACAGACTCACCGGATCAGTCCGTCCGCTCCCCTCCCTCGCATGCGTCGTAATGATTCGACGCATGCGTGGAAGTATTTACCTTCCAGCGTCGCGCACGTCGGCGCGTCATCGTCGCGGTGACGGCGCGACACGTCACCGCGGATGTATTCCGCGAGGATTTCGATCTGATGGTGTGTACAGCCATCAGATCCAAATCCGCCAGAGGATTTATCCGCTGGAAACGGTCCGGCGGACCGTTTCCAGCGGATATCCTCTTGTGTGTATGGGGCCTAAGGGTTTAAAGCGGGAGTTCACCTGAATTTTTTTTTTAACATTAGATTGATGCTCATTTTGTCTAGGGGAATCGGCTAGTTTTTTTTAAAAACGAAGCAGTACTTACCGTTTTAGAGAGCGATCTTCTCCGCCGCTTCCGGGTATGGTCTTCGGACTGGGCGTTCCTATTTGATTGACAGTCTTCCGAAAGGCTTCAGACGGTCGCATCTATCGCGTCACGAGTAGCCGAAAGAAGTCGAACATCGGTGCGGCTCTATACGGCGCCTGCGCACCGACGTTCGGCTACTTTCAGAAAATCGTGACGCGATAGATGCAACCGTCGGAAGCCTGTCGGAAGACTGTCAATCAAATAGGAACGCCCAGTCCCGCAGCCCATACCCGGAAGCGGCGGAGAAGATCGCTCTTTAAAACGGTAAGTACTGCTTAGTTTTTAAAAAAAATAGCCGATTCCCCTTCACAAAATGAGCCTCAATCTAATGTTAAAAATTGACATTTCCGGTTGAACCTCCACTTTAAGGTTCTGAAGCTAAGGTCCTTCCTTAACTGTTACATATGATTGTAAGGGTTAAGAGTTTCAGAGCCAGTGTTATTTCACTAATTTTAGAAGAATTCTAATTTCTTTTATGTTTTTATCTCTGAACAAAAGATTATACATGTGAAACATTCCTTAGAGTCGGTTCACACTAGGGCGACACGACTTCCAGCGCGACTTTCAGAGGCGAATCCGACACGACTTGAGCATGAACCACAGGGCGATCTGGGGCGATTTACAACACGACTTGAAGTCGTCTCCAGGACAGGAGACTTTCCAGTGGCCAATCAAACAACAATCAGCTCTAGGGGAGGGAGGGGGAGGGAGAGGTTTGCCTGAGAAATGTATGTTATCTTCCTGGAAAGTAGCTTCAGTTAAGACAGTGATCAGACTTGGAGGCGACTTCCATTGAAATGACCGATGAAAACGGTCCTTAGGCCCCATACACACGAGAGGATTTATCCGCGAATACGGTCCAGCGGACCGTTTCCGCGGATAAATCCTCATGAGGATTTGTGCGGATTTCCATGCGATGGAGTGTACTCACCATCGCATTGAAATCCGCGCCGAAATCCTCTGGCGATGACGTGTCGCGCCGTCGCCGCGATTATGACGCGGCGACGTGCGCGACGCTGTCATATAAGGAATTCCACGCATGGACGGATGGATTCGGTGAGTCCATACAGACCAGCGGATCCATCCGTTGGGATGGATTCCAGCGGATAGATTTGTTTAGCATGTCAGCAAATATTTATCCGCTGGAATCCATCCCAGGGGATAAATATCCGCGGAAACAGATCCGCTGGAGTGTACACACCATAGGATCTATCCGCTGAAACCCATTCGCTGGGATTTTTCAGCGGATGGATTCTATCGTGTGTATGGGGCCTTAGAATCAGTTGTGACATGACGCTACTCTTATATCAAGACATCGCTTGTATATCAAGTCAAAGTTTATTAAAGAATTTTACTTGTCTTGCAAAACGCTCTCAAACCAAGTTACTCTCAAACCAAGGTTTTACTGTACCATAAATAATGAACATGTGGGGAGGAAGCAAATAAAGATTGTATGTCACAGAGACCTTCTCCTGGATTCAATTTTGAAGGCAAAGGCTGGTCACGTGTTTATTCACATTTTCTAAAAACTTTATTTCCTAATAAAAACGATTCACGTCACAGGATCATTTTTTGCATTCCTGTTATTCCTATCATTTCTGAACGACCGAGCAGGGTTTGCATTCAAACACTCCCACCATTGTGTTCTCTAAATGAAGACATCTCACTTTATCATTGTGTAGTTTTAAAAAAAATGTAACCTTGGAAAGGCTCTTGCTGAGTGATGGAGGTTGTTAGAATCAAAGGATGCAGATAACAATATCAGATCTATTGTATGTGAATTTCTATATAACATTGTACAACAAATACATTACAAAGTTAGAGAACACAGACTGCAGCTGGAAAATGTAGAGAATGGAGAGATGATGGACAGCCGCACTCAAAAAGAACTTCAAAAAGTTGTCTTTATTCAATAAAAGTCGGCATGCAGAACAAAACACAGCCACAGAGGAGGACAGCCAGACTGCAGCTGGAAGTCTGAAGTGCATTCAGAAAAAAGTTGCCGAAAACTCCTGGGTCCCGGAGGAAGGGCTGAATATGCAGTGGCGGCTGGTGCTCCAAATTTTTTGGGGGGGCGCAAACAAACAAAAAAACAATTGCAGCCTCACTGTGCCCATCAAATGCAGCCACTGGGCCCATCAAATGCAGCCACTGGGCCCATCAAACGCAACCACTGGGCCCATCAAACGCAGCCACTGTGCCATGCCATCAAACGCAGCCACTGTGCCATGCCATCAAACACAGCCACTGTGCCATCAATTGTCACCACTGTGCCATGCCATCAAACGCAGCCACTGTACCCATCAATTGTCGCCACTGTGCCATGCCATCAAACGCAGTCACTGTGCCATGCCATCAAGCGCAGCCACTGTGCCCATCAATTGTCGCCACTGTGCCTTTTAATTGTCGCCACTGTGCCCTTTGTCGCCACTTTGCCCTTTAATTGTCGCCACT
Source organism: Rana temporaria (assembly GCF_905171775.1). Taxonomy (NCBI): domain Eukaryota; kingdom Metazoa; phylum Chordata; class Amphibia; order Anura; family Ranidae; genus Rana; species Rana temporaria. The sequence goes on from NC_053493.1 coordinate 15,150,479, forward strand.
GCGCCTTTTGTCACCACTGTGCCCTTTGTCACCACTGTGCCCCAGTAATTATCGCCACTGTGCCCATCAATTGTCGCCACTGTGCCTTTTAATTGTCGCCACTGTGCCCTTTGTCGCCACTGTGCCCTTTAATTGTCGCCACTGCGCCTTTTGTCACCACTGTGCCCTTTGTCACCACTGTGCCCCAGTAATTATCGCCACTGTGCCCTGTAAAATGCTGCCCCCACCCCCGCCCGGCACGGCACTTACCTTTCTGGGGTCCGCCATCCTCCTTCCATTATCCCTCAATGTCTTCTCCCACCCTCGATGACGCTTCAGCCAATCAGGTTACCGGTAACCAGAACCGGTGAACCTGATTGGCTGAGACACCTGTCAGTCTTATCCAAGGAACGCACCCCCCTGTGCGTCCCTTGGATAAGCATTTGGAAGCCGATTACAGCCTGAGGGCTGTACTCGGAAAGCCTATCAGAGCCGCTGGTTCTGATAGGCACTTCCACAGCCAACCAGCTGCCGTTATTCAGATGGCCGGCGCTCACCAGGGGGCCGGCCATCTGAATAGTCGGCGGCAGCGGCAATACACAGATTGATGCAATGCATGAATCTATGTATTGTATCAGTGGCGGTGCGGAATCGAGAGGGGGCGGCGCTCCGGCGCCCTCTATGGACGCACCGCCACTGGGTATATGTGATGGCAAAACTTATTTTCAGAGATCAGTTTTTGACAATTATCCCGCGTACACACGATCGTAATTTCCGACAAGAAAAGTTCGATGTGAGCTTTTGGTCGGAAATTCCGACCGTGTGTAGGCTCCATCGGACATGTTCTGTTGGAATTTACGACAGCAAAAATTTGAGAGCTGGTTCTCAAAATTTTCCGACAGGAAAAGTTCTTGTCGGAAATTCTGATCGTCTGTATGCAATTCCGACGCACAAAAATCTTACGCATGCTCAGAATCATTGAACTTAATTTTTCTCGGCTCGTTGTAGTGTTGTACGTCACTGCGTTCTTGACGGTCGGAATTCCAACATTTGTGTGACCGTGTGTATGCAACACAAGTTTGAGCCAACATTCCGTTGGAAAAAATCCACGGTTTTGTTGTCGGAATTTCCGATCGTGTGTACATGTGCATTAAAGATCGGACTTGTTTGGGCCCCAACCAAAGTTCCCAAAGTTAGGGGCTACTGGCCTATCTCGGTACAGGTTATATTTTTGTCTGTTATGTATAAGATTGTACTATGCAAATGTCTGATTAATTTTCCAACTAATTAAATCACAGATATTCTCCTGATGAAGCGACATTAACCCGCGAAACTAGTCGAGATGCTCTTTGCAACCCACAATCCCACTGTGACTCTCCCCTTCTGGGGACTGCTATCTTGGTGATATGTATGGATTTCCACCATGAAGGGGACTTCTTACCTCTTCATCAGCAGTGGCATGGCTCGTCCTGCTTCCTCCTCCCGGGGGCCCCCTATTGGGCGGGGCCCATGGGCTTGAACCCAGTCAAGCCCAATGGTAAGTCCGGCCCTGCTCACCACTGTAACCAAAATGAAAAAAAAAAAAAAACAGCTTTGGCTTTACCTACTGTATACCTTAACCACTTCCCGACCGCCGCATGTACATTTACGTCGGCAGAATGGCACGTACAGGCACATTGGCGTACCTGTACGTCCCTGCCTTCTAGCGGGTGGGGGGTCCGATCGGGACCCCCCCGCTACACGAGACGGTCGGGTTCCCGCAGGGAGCGATCCGGGACGACGGCGCGGCTATTTGTTTATAGCCGCTCCGTCGCGATCGCTCCCCGGAGCTGAAGAACGGGGAGAGCCGTATGTAAACACAGCTTCCCCGTGCTTCACTATGGCGGCGTATCGATCGAGTGATCCCTTTTATAGGGGAGACTCGATCGATGACGTCATTCCTACAGCCACACCCCCCTACAGTTGTAAACACACACTAGGTGAACCCTAACTCCCACAGCGCCCCCTGTGTTTAACTCCCAAACTGCAACTGTCATTTTCACAATAAACAATGCAATTTAAATGCATTTTTTGCTGTGAAAATGACAATGGTCCCAAAAATGTGTCAAAATTGTCCGAAGTGTCCGCCATAATGTCGCAGTCACGAAAAAAATCGCTGATCGCCGCCATTAGTAGTAAAAAAAGAATAATTAATAAAAATGCAATAAAACTATCCCCTATTTTGTAAACGCTATAAATTTTGCGCAAACCAATCGATAAACGCTTATTGCGATTTTTTTTACCAAAAATAGGTAGAAGAATACGTATCGGCCTAAACTGAGGAAATTTTTTTTTTTTTATATATGTTTTTGGGGGATATTTATTAAAGCAAAAAGTTTAAAATATTGCATTTTTTTCAAAATTGTCGCTCTATTTTTGTTTATAGCGCAAAAAATAAAAATCGCAGAGGTGATCAAATACCACCAAAATAAAGCTCTATTTGTGGGGGAAAAAGGACGCCAATTTTGTTTGGGAGCCACGTCGCACGACCGCGCAATTGTCTGTTAAAGCGACGCAGTCCCGAACTGTAAAAACACCTTGGGTCATTTAGGCAGCATATTGGTCTGGTCCTTAAGTGGTTAATAGTCCAGCCCTCTCTCCAGCTCCCAGGAGTTTCTGGCGTTTTTTTAACCGGTTGCCGACCACCTAAAAAAACGCCAGAAACTCCTGGGAGCTGGAGAGAGGGCTGGACTAATAAGGTTTACAGTAGTTAAAGCCAAAGCTGTGTTTTATTTTTTTACATTTTGGTTGCAGTGGTGAGTTTAAGGCCCTTACACACGATTGGATTTTCCCGACAACAATTGTCCGATGGACGTGTTTTGTCGGATAATCCGACCGTCTGTACGCTCCATTGGACAATTGTTGTCGGAATTTCTGACAACAAATGTTGGATGTGCATGCTCTCAAATTGTCCGACAACAAATGTGTTCCTTTGGATTATCTGATTGGCCCAGATTCTCGTATATGGGCGTAAAACTGTGCGGGCGTAACATATCTGATTTACATTACGCCGCCGCAAGTTTTACAGGCAAGTGCTTTATTCACAAAGAACTTGCCTGTAAAGTTGCGGCGGCGTAGCGTAAATCACCCGGCGCAAGCCCGCCTAATTTAAATTAGCCGGGTAGGGGGCGTGGAGCATTTAAATTAAGCGCGCCGAACGTACTGCGCATGCGGCGTCCGGAAAATATCCCAGGGTGCATTGCTCCAAATGACGTCGCAAGGATGTCATTGGTTTCGACGTGAACGTAAATGGCGTCCAGCCCCATTCACGGACGACTTACGCAAACGACGTAAATTTTAAAATTTCGACGCGGGAACGACGGCCATACTTAACATTGGTTGCCCCTCATATAGCAGGGGCAACTTTACGCGGCGCAAATCTAACGTAAACGTCGTAACTTCACTGCGTCGACCGCGCGTACGTTAGGGAATTCGCGTATTTTGCTAATTTGCATACTCGGAAAAAAAAATAGCATTTAAGATCCGACAGCGTAAGAGCCTTATGGATCTAATGGATATCTATGCGTAACTGATTCTAAGAATCAGTCGCATAGATACGGCGGCCAAGATTAGGACTTACGACGGCGTACATGGCGTTGCGCCGTCGTAAGCCCTTTGAGAATCTGGACCATTGTGTGTACACAAATCCATCTGACTAAAATCCAAAGTACAAACTCGCATGTGTGGGCGAGCACGACACTCCACACCAGGGAGAAAGCCTTGCATTACTGTGTGGAGTTACAGACAGAAGAACAGGAAGTGAGGATTTCTCAGAAGAAATAAGGACATATAAAAGAAAAATGGAAGGATGAGGTAAGTGAAGGAGGACTGCACAGAGGTAAAGGAAGATATTTAGGGAAAAAAATTGTATCTTTACAACCCCTTTAATCCCATTGAGCAGGGCTTTTTCAGGGGGAACTTGGGGGAACTCAGTTCCACCACCTCTGGCTCAGACCCTTTGGTGCCTGCTCACCACAATCACTTGTAAACACAGAAGTCCGGTTTCTGTGTTTACAAGAGACAGCTCTGCACTCTCTGTTTAACACCCCCCTGAACTCTGCCCTCTGTATGTAATGTAATCCTGGGCCCGGATTCAGATAGGAGTTACGACGGTGTATCTCCGAGTGTGCGGGGTCGTATCTATGCGACTGATTCATAGAATCAGTTACGCATAGATTTCCCTAAGATCCGACCGGCGTAAGTCTCTTACGCCGTCGTATCTTGGGCTGCATATTTACGCTGGCCGCTAGGTGGCACTTTCGTAGATTTACGCGAGGAATATGCAAATTAGGTAGATACGCTGATTCAGAAACGTACGTCCGCCCGGCGCATTTTTTTACGTCGTTTACGTTAGGCTTTTTCCGGCGTAAAGTTACCCCTGCTATATGAGGCGTATCCTATGTTAAGTATGGACGTCGGGCCAGCGTAAAATTTTCAGTCGATTACGTCATTTGCGTAAGTCGTTCGTGAATAGGGCTGTGCGTAATTTACATTCACGTAGAAAGCATTGGCGATTTGCAGCGTAATTTCGAGCATGCGCACTGGGATTCTTTCACGGACGGCACATGCGCTGTTCGTAAAAAACTTCAAATACACAGGGTCACAGTTAATTCAAATAAAACACGCCCACATCATCCACATTTGAATTCCGAGGGCTTATGCCGGACCACATACGTTACGCCGCCTTAACTTAGGGCGCAAGTTCTTTATGAATACGGAACTTGCGTCCTAATTTACGGCGGCGTAGGGTATCTGAGATACGTTACGCCCGCCGATAGATACACTATTGTATCTGAATCCGGACCTCGGTATTTAATTCCCCTTTAACTACTTGCCGACCGCGCACCGCCATTCTACGTCGGCAAGTTGGCTCTCCTAGGCGGGAGCACGTAGTATAACGTCCTCTCTTTGAGCCGCCACTAGGGGGTGCGTGCGCGCCCCCCGCTCGCCCCCGACTCCCGTGCGTGTGCCCGGCGGGCTCGATCGCCGCCGGGCACCCGCGATTGCTTGTTACAGAGCGGGGACCTGGAGCTGTGTGTGTAAACACACAGCTCTCGTTCCTGTCAGCGGGGGAACTGCTGATCTTCGGTTCATACTGTGTATGAACAGAAGATCAGTCATTTCCCCTAGTGAGGCCACCCCCCCACAGTAAGAACACACCCAGGCATACTTAACCCCTTCCCCGCCCCCTAGTGTTAACCCCTTCACTGCCAGTGGCATTTTTATAGTAATCAATGCATTTTTATAGCACTGATCGCTATAAAAATGCCAATGGTCCCAAAAATGTGTCAAAAGTGTCTGAAGTGTCCGCCATAATGTCGCAGTACCGGAAAAAAAAAACGCTGATCGCCGCCATTACTAGTAAAAAAATATATTAATAAAAATGCCATAAAAATACCCCCTATTTAGTAAACGCTATAACTTTTGCGCAAACCAAGCAATAAACGCTTATTGTGATTTTTTTTTTACGAAAAATATGTAGAAGAATACGTATCGGCCTAAACTGAGGAAAAAATATGTTTTTTTATATATTTTTGGGGGATATGTATTATAGCAAAAAGTAAAAAATATTCATTTTTTTTCAAAATTGTCGCTCTATTTTTGTTTATAGCGCAAAAAATAAAAACCGCAGAGGTGATCAAATACCACCAAAAGAAAGCTCTATTTGTGGGGAAAAAAGGACGCCAATTTTGTTTGGGAGCCACGTCGCACGACCGCGCAATTGTCAGTTAAAGCGGCGCAGTCCCGAATCGCAAAAAGTACTCTGGTCTTTGGGCAGCAATATGGTCGTAAAATGTGACTGACCACACCCACTATTTGATGTGATTTGGAGGGTGTGTGTAGGGGGAGGGGTTTTGGAGGGTCGTGCTTGAGTTCCAGGTATTTTATGAATTTTTTAAGGGGGGACCCCAATTTTTTTAAATGGAAATTACCCTTTAAGAATTAAAAAAATATACATAGTTGGGGCCTCTCTAAAAATTCATGCATTCATTTTCATATAGAGAGGTCCTTTTATCCCCTATGAGAGGTTTCCCGTAAAGATGTCAAAATTCCGTTCAGTTTTTACATGCTTGGCTGTGCTCAGAAAATAATTACCTGCGCGCTTATTACAAGAGCTCCCAAATTCATTGAACCATTTAGATGATAACACAGAAAATGAGGTGCAATTAAATAAAGGAATTAAATGATAATTACTAGGGTTGTCCAGATACCGATACCAGTATCGGTATCGGGACCGATACCGAGTATTTGCGGGAGTACTCGTACTCGCGCAAATACCCCCGATACCTAAATAGAATACTTTCCCCCCCTTCCCCCCCCGCCGCTGCATCGCGCCGCCGCATCGAGGGACATGGCTAGAGGAACATTGCTGCATATGTGAGGGACATGGCTAGAGGGACATTGCTGCATATGTGAGGGACATGGCTGCATATGTGAGGGACATGGCTAGAGGGACATTGCTGCATATGTGAGGGACATGGCTAGAGGGACATTGCTGCATATGTGAGGGACATGGCTAGAGGGACATGGCTGCATATGTGAGGGACATGGCTAGAGGGACATGGCTGCATATGTGGGGGACATGGCTGCATCTGTGGGGGGACATGGCTGCATTTGGGGACACATTTAAAAAAAGTATCGGTATTCGGTATCGGCGACTACTTGAAAAAAAGTATCGGTACTTGTACTCGGTCCTAAAAAAGTGGTATCGGGACAACCCTAATAATTACTCATCCAGACTGACAGAACTTCATTAACCACTTAAGGACCGCCTAACGCCGATATACGTCGGCAGAATGGCACGGCTGGGCACAGGCACGTACCTGTACGTGATTGTTAAATGCCCAGCCGTGGGTCGCACGCCCGCGACCTGGTCCGAAGCTCCGTGACCGCGGGACCCGCGGCCCCGATCGCCGCCGGAGTCCCGTGATCGGTCCCCGGAGCTGAAGAACAAGGAGAGCCGTGTGTAAACACACCTTCCCCGTTCTTCACTGTGGCGCCGTCATTGATCGTGTGTTCCCTGATATAGGGAAAGACAATCAATGACGTCACACGTCCAGCCCCGCCCCCCTACACATATGAGGTCACACTTAACCCCTTCAGTGCCCCCCTAGTGGTTAACTCCAAAACGGCAATTGTCATTTTCACAGTAAACAATGCATTTTTATAGCATTTTTTGCTGTGAAAATGACAATGGTCCCAAAAATGCGTCAAAATTGTCCGATGTGTCTGCCATTATGTCGCAGTCACGAAAAAAATCGCTGATCGCCGCCATTAGTAGTAAAAAAAATATATATTAATAAAAATGCAATAAAACTATCCACTATTTTGTAAACGCTATAAATTTTGCGCAAAACAATCGATAAACGCTTATTGCGATTTTTTTTACCAAAAGTAAGTAGAAGAATACGTATCGGCCTAAACTGAGGAAAAAAAATGTTTTTTTTATATATTTTTGGGGATATTTATTACAGCAAAAAGAAAAAAATATTGCATTTTTTTCAAAATTGTCACTCGATTTTTGTTTATAGCGCAAAAAATAAAAACCGCAGAGGTGATCAAATACCACCAAAAGAAAGCTCTATTTGTGGGGAAAAAAGGACGTCAATTTTGTTTGGGAGCCACGTCGCACGACCGCGCAATTGTCAGTTAAAGCGACGCAGTGCCGAATCGCAAAAAGGGGCCTGGTCCTTTACCTGCATATTGGTCCGGGGCTTAAGTGGTTAAATTGACATCACTGAGTAAAATAAATAAATAAAATGAGATGATGAACCATTTGGAAAGTTTGATTATTTTGTGACAATAATTGGGAAGTTGATGCTTAATAATAAATGTGGAGGAAGGTGTAATTACTATATAAAAGATGCCAGTAGTGATGGGCAAATCTGTTTAAAGTTCCATATCACAAAGTCTTGGGGAACAAATTAAATAAAAACCGATACAATACACTTCTAAAATAAATGAAAACCCCAAAATACCGTCCTTTTTTTTTTTTTACAGGAGTGTCTTGCAGAAAAAAAACAACGTAGGAGCAGCTAAAATGACCACTTCAACCCCGGAAGATTTTACCCCCTTCCTGACCAGAGCACTTATTACAGTTTGGCCCTGCGTCGCTTTAACTATCAATTGCGGCATGGTGGAAGCAGGATGGCTGACCCCAGAACGGTAAGTGCCAGGTGGGGGGGGGGGAGGGGGCATTTTACAGGGCAAAGTGGCAGCATTTTACAGGGCACAGTGGCGAAAATTGATGGGCACAGTGGCTACAATTGCTGGGCACAGTGGCGACAATTTCTGGGCACAGTGGCGACAATTGATGGCACAGTGGTAACAATTGATGGCACAGTGGTAACAATTGATGGCACAGTGGCTGCGTTTGGGATGGCACAGTGGTAACAATTGATGGCACAGTGGCTGCGTTTGGCATGGCACAGTGGTGACAATTGATGGCACAGTGGCTGCGTTTGATGGCACAGTGGCTGCGTTTGATGGCACGGTGGCTGCGTTTGGCATGGCGCAGTGGTGACAATTGATGGGCACAGTGGTGACAATTGATGGGCACAGTGGTGACAATTGATGGCACAGTGGTGACAAAGGGCACAGTGGCGACAATTGATGGCACAGTGGTTGCGTTTGATGGCATGGCACAGTGGTGACAATTGATGGGCACAGTGGTGACAATTGAAGGGAAACAGTGGCGATAAATGATGGCACAGTGGCTGCGTTTGATGGCATGGCACAGTGGCTGCATTTGATGGCATGGCACAGTGGCAAAAATTGATGACACAGTGGCGACAATTGATGGCACAGTGGCGACAATTGATGGCACAGTGGCTGCATTAGATGGGCACAGTGGCTGCCTTTGATGGGCACAGTGGTTGCAATTGATGGGCACAATAGCTGCGTTTGATGGGCAAAGTGAGGCTGCAATTGTTTTTCTTTTTTTGTTTGCGCCCCCATTTTACAGGGCAAAGTGGCAGCATTTTACAGGGCACAGTGGCAAAAATTGATAGGCACAGTGGCGACAATTGCTGAGCATAGTGGTTACAATTTCTGGGCACAGTGGCGACAATTGCTGGGCACAGTGGCGACAATTGATGGGCACAGTGGCAACAATTGATGGGCACAGTGGTAACAATTGATGGCACAGTGGTAACAATTGATGGCACAGTGGTAACAATTGATGGCACATTTTACAGGGCAAAGTGGCAGCATTTTACAGGGCACAGTGGCGAAAATTGATGGGCACAGTGGCGACAATTGCTGGGCACAGAGGCTACAATTGCTGGGCACAGTGGCGACAATTGCTGGGCACAGTGGCGACAATTGATGGGCACAGTGGTAACAATTGATGGCACAATGGTGACAATTGATGGCACAGTGGCTGTGTTTGGCATGGCACAGTGGTGACAATTGATGGGCACAGTGGCGACAATTGATGGCACAATGATGACAATTGATGGCACAGTGGCTGCGTTTGATGGCATGGCATAGTGGTGACAATTGCTGGGCACAGTGGAGACAATTGATGGCACAGTGGTTAACAATTGATGGGCACAGTGGTGACAATTGATGGGCACAGTGGTGACAATTGATGGCACAGTGGCTGCGTTTGATGGCATGGCACAGTGGCTGCATTTGATGGCATGGCACAGTGGCAAAAATTGATGGCACAGTGGCGACAATTGATGGCACAGTGGCTGCATTCGATGGGCACAGTCTCTGCCTTTGATGGGCACAGTGGTTGCAATTGATGGGCACAATAGCTGCGTTTGATGGGCAAAGTGAGGCTGCAATTTTTTTGTTTGTTTGCGCCCCCCAAAAATTTTGAGCACCAGCCGCCACTGGTCACTGATGACCGCTCCCCGTGATCGTCATCAGTGACGTGTCACGTGTAGCCACGCCCCCTAACAGTAAGAATCACTTCCTAGGGAACACTTAACCCCTGCAGCGCCACCTAGTGGTTAACCTTCACTGCCAGTGCTATTTTTACAGCGATCCATTTTTATAGCACGGATCGCTGTAAAAATGACAATGGTTCCAAAATGGTTTCAAAAGTGTCCGATGTGTCCGCCATAATGTCGCAGTCACGATAAAAATCGCAGATCGCTAGCATAACTAGTAAAAAAAAAAATATTAATAAAAATGCCATAAAACAGTCCCCTATTTTGTAGACGCTATAACTTTTGTGCAAACCAATCGATAAACGCTTATTGCAATTTTTTTTACCGAAAACATGTAGAAGAATACGTATCGGCCTAAACTGAGGCCTTAAAATGAAAAAATATGGGCCAGATTCATGTAGATTTGCAGCGGCGTATCGTATCCCGTTTACGTTATGCCGCCGCAAGTTTCCAGCGTAAGTGCTTGATTCACAAAGCACTTGCGTGTAAATTTTCGGCGGCGTAGCGTAAAGCCGTCCGGCGCAAGCCCGCCTAATTCAAATGGGCCGTGTACCATTTAAATTAGGCGCGTTCCCGCACCAAACGTTCTGCGCATGCTCCGTTTTGAAATATCCCGCCGTGCTTTGCTCGAAATTACGGCGCCCCGACGTGTTTTTTGAACGGCGACGTGCGTAACGTATTCCCGGACGTCATACGCAAAAAAAATTAAAAAAATTAAATTCGACGCGGGAACGACGGCCATACTTTAACATGGATGGTGTCATTTTACACCATCTAAATAGCACACTTAACTTTACGACGGGAAAAACCGACGTAAGAGAATGCGACGAACGCGCGTACCTTCGTGGATCGCCGTAATCAGCTAATTTGCATACCCGACGCGGAAAACGCCGCGATCTCCACCCAGCGGCGGCCGAAGTATTGCATCCTAAGATCTGAAGGCGTACGAAGCCGGACGCCTGTCGGATCTTAGCCAAATGCCGTCGTATCTTTGTTTGTGAATCTATATATATAAAACTCAACGTGTGTGTGTATGTATGTATGTGTGTATGTATGTGTGTGTGTGTATGTATGTATGTGTGTATGTATGTGTGTATGTATGTGTGTATGTATGTGTGTGTGTATGTATGTATGTGTGTATGTATGTATGTATGTATGTGTGTATGTATGTATGTATGTGTGTATGTATGTGTGTATGTATGTGTGTATGTATGTGTGTATGTATGTGTGTATGTATGTGTGTGTGTATGTATGTATGTATGTATGTATGTTCCAGCATCACGTCCAAACGGCTAAAGATATTAACATGAAACTTGGCACACATGTTACTTATGTGTCAGCAACAAACATAGGATAGGTGGTTTAACCCTTACCCACCCCCATTTGCCATGGTCGGGGTTTTCCTTTAAAGTCCCATTCAACTCTATGGGAAATACATGTTACTTCATAACTTCCAAACGGCTGTACATATTTCGATAACACTTGGTCACATGTTACTTATGTGTCCACTTAAACTATAGGATAGTTAATTTATCCCTTAACTACCCCCATTTGTGAGGGTCGGGGTTTTTGTTTAAAGTCCCATGCAAATCAATGGGAAATGTATGTTCCCACATAACTTCTGGCGCGGCTTTTTTATATTGTTTTATAACTTCTGTACGCCTGGAGATATTTCAATAATACCTGCTACACATATTACTTATATGCCAAATAAAAATATATGACAGTTAAATTAACCCTTACCTACACCCTTATATAAAAGATGGGTATATTTATATTACTATGATTTTCCTCCCCAAAAGGTTAAGATAGGAAGACCGGGCAACGCCGGGTATTCAGCTAGTTACAAATAAAGATACGACGCGGCAAATTTGAAAGTACGCCGGAGTATCAGCAGATACTCCGGCGTACTTCTTCTGTGAATCTGGCCCATTTGATTTTTTGATATTTTTTTGCTTGCTTTTTATAACAGAAAGGAATAAATATATATATATATATATATATATATATATATATATATATATATATATATATATATATATATATATATATATATATTTATATTTATTAAATTTTGGGTCTCTTTTCATTTGGATTAAAAAAAAAAAAATACAGTGGTGATCAAATACCACCAAAAGAAAACAATATTTGTTTGATAAAAATTTAATTTGCGTACAGGGTTGCATGACCGCTCAATTGACAGTTAAAATAGCACAGTCCTGAATAGCAAAAAAAAAAAAAAAATGGCATGGTCATGAATGGGGTAAAACTTTCTGGAGGTCAAGTGGTTAAATAAGGATATGATACTAATAAAAATACAAATTTATTTCTATAATTGTACGATACATTTTGGTGCGGCTTCATAAAGTTGTTTTTGTGCTTTGTGTGTTTGTGGCGCCTCTTTGGATCGATTTGTCTATTCATAGCATCGTAATGGACCTCGCTGCGCTTTCAAAAGGTTCAGGTCAAAATGTTCAACATTAGAATGTTGTAGTTATTATCTGTGTATTGTAACATTTTATCAGGTTGTGTTGTTACTCGCTGCTCACGTCCGTCGGTCAATGCGTCATATTTAATTAAAAGTAGGAAATTGCTTTAATGGAAATCTATAATGTAGATATTTCGAGCTATTATTGCCAAGTTTATCCTAAAGTAATATTTTATATGACCTTTACATTATTGTACCAGCTTCCGCTTTTATATTCGTGATATTGTAACCAGGACCTGGCCTCTTCTGGCGCTTTTTGTTTACAGGTAAAAATCTGCATTTTTTTTGTTAGAAAATTATATTATATAATTAAATTATGAATATATATTATATAAATATACAGTATATATATATTTTTTTAGCAAAGGCCTTGGAGAATTAAAATGCAAACGTTGCAATTTTTTTTATGTCACATGGTATTTACGCAGCGGTTTTTCAAATGCAATTATTTTGGAAAAAATACTCTTTAACTACTTTAAGACCGAGCATGTTTTTCAGACTCGTTGGGGTAGATCCACGTACATTGGCGCATTAATCCGCCGGGCGTAGCGTATCTAAGATACACTACGCCGCCGTAACTTATTATTATTTTTTTAAATCCTCAATGAATTTGCGCCGTAAGTTACGGCGGCGCAGTGTATCTTTGGCGGCGTAATGGCGCGGCAGTCAAATCTCTGTGATGGGGGCGTGTTTTATGTAAATACATTGTGACCCAACGTAAATGACGTTTTTTTTTAACTGCGCATGCGCCGTCCGTGGGGGTATCCCAGTGCGCATGCTCGAAATGAAACCGAAACAAGCCAATGTTCTAAGACGGTGACGTCATTCTACGCAAATCCCTATTCGCGAACGACTTACGCAAACAACGTAAAAAATTAAAAATGCGAGGCGGGAACGACGGCCATACTTAACATTGAGTACGCCTCATAATAGCAGGTTTAACTATACGCCGGAAAAAACTCGAATGCAAACGACGTAAAAAAATTCGCCGGCCGGACGTACGTTCGTGGATCGCCGTAACAAGCTAATTTGCATACTCGACGCGGAATTAGATGGAAACGCCACCTAGCGGCCGCCGAAAAATTGCACCTAAGATCCGACGGCGTACTAAGACGTACGCCTGTCGGATCGATCCGAGATGCAGTCGTATCTTGTTTTGTAGATACAAAACAAAGATACGACGCGCAAAATTTTAAATTACGCGGCGTATCAAGAGATACGCCGGCGTAATTCTTCTGTGGATCTGGCCCGTTGTTTACAAGTTAAAAACAATTTTTTTGCTAGAAAATTACATAGAACCCCCAAGCATTATACATTTTTTCCTAACGTCCTAGAGAATAAATTGGCGGTCGTTGCAATACTTTTTGTCACACGGTATTTGCGCAGCGGTCTTACAAGCGCACTTTTTTTGGGAAAAAAAACACTTTTTTGAATTAAAAAATAAGACAGTTAAAGTTAGCCCATTTTTTTTTTATATTGTGAAAAGTAATGTTACGCCGAGTAAATTGATACCCAACATGTCACGCTTTAAAATTGCGCCCGTTCGTGGAATGGCGTCAAACTTTTCCCCTACAAATCTCCATTGGCGACGTTTAAAACATTCTACAGGTTACAGAGGAGGTCTAGGGCTAGAATTATTGCTCTCGCTCTAACGATCGCGGCGATCATGTGTGGTTTGAACACCGTTTTCATATGCGGGCTCTACTCACGTATGCGTTCACTTCTGCGTGCGAGCTCATCGGGACGGGGCTCTTTAAAAAAAAAAAATGTTCTTATTTTTTTTGTTTTTTTACTTGATTTTAAAACATTTTTTTTTTTTTTTTATTGTGTCACTTTTATTCTTATTACAAGGAATGTAAACATCCTTGTAATAGAAAAAAGCATGACAGGTCCTCTTAAATATGAGATCTGGGGTCAAAAAGACCTCACATCTCATATTTGGACTTAACTTAACTGCAATAAAAAAAAAAAAAAAAAATTGTCATTTGAAAAAAATGACAAAAAAAAATGTCCCTTTTAAGACGTTTTGACGTCGCTTCCGCCAAGCAGTGATATGGAGACGGGTGGGGGGGCCATCTTCCCCTCACTCATCTCCACACACAGCACGGGACAGGACCGGATTGCCTACGCCACCACCGACGGCTCCGGTAAGTGGCGGAGGGCACCGGAGAGCGGCGGGAGGGGGGCCTCTCCCGCCGCCAATAAAAGTGATCTTGTGGCAAATTTCGCCACACAGACCACTTTTATATTGTAGAGCAGTGGTCATCACCCAGTGCTTTGGTCTGATGAGTTCAAACTTGAGATCTTCGGTTCCAAACCCCCGTGTCTTTGTGCGACGCAGAAAAGGTGAACGGATGGACTCTACATGCCTGGTCCCCACCGTGAAGCATGGAGGAGGAGGTGTGATGGTGTGGGGGCGCTTTGCTGGTGACACTGTTGGGGATTTAATCAAAATTGAAGGCATACTGAACCAACATGGCACCACAGCATCTTGCAGCGGCATGCTATTCCATCCGGTTTGCGTTTAGTTGGACCATCATTTATTTTTCAACAGGACAATGACCCCAAACACACCTCCAGGCGGGGGAAGGGCTATTTGACCAAGAAGGAGAGTGATGGGGTGTTGCGCCAGGTGACTACCTCTTGAAGCTCATCAAGAGAATGCCAAGAGTGTGCCAAGCAGTAATCAAAGCAAAAGGTGGCGACTTTGAAGAACCTAGAATATGAAATATATTTTATTTATTTTTATATTTAGTTTTGATGCCTTCAGTGTGAATCTACAATTTTCATAATCATGAAAATAAAGAAAACTCTTTGAATGAGAAGGTGTGTCCAAACTTTCGGTCTGTACTGTGTATACAGGGCTCAAAATTTCAAGTTCTGAGCTACTAGCCAGGCCTCAAGGGTTACTCGCCACCAGTTGCCCCGCCCAACCCCTACCATGTCCCGTCCCTAGACACGCCCTCATAAATTATCTCATTAAACGTTTTATGCAGAATTAAGTTTTAAAAATAAATATTAACAACAACTTTATCCATGCCCAAAAAAGCAGCCTGCCCATGTCTACCAATGTAGCTATGTGTCCCCAGTGCAGATTTGTGTCCCCAGTGCAGCCACGTGTCCCCAGTGCAGCCATATATCCCGATTGCAGACATGTGTCCCCATTGCAGCCTGTGTCCCCATTGCAGCCATGTGTCCCCATTGCAGCCACGTGTCCCCATTGCAGCCACGTGTCCCCAGTGCAGCCATATATCCCCATTGCAGCCATGTGTCCCCAATGCAGCCTGTGTCCCCATTGCAGCCATGTGTCCCCATTGCAGCCATGTGTCCCCATTGCAGCCTGTGTCCCCATTGCAGCCATGTGTCCCCATTGCAGCCATGTGTCCCCATTGCAGCCATGTGTCCCCATTGCAGCCTGTGTCCCCATTGCAGCCTGTGTCCCCATTGCAGCCTGTGTCCCCAATGCAGCTATGTGTCCCCAATGCAGCTAAATGTCCCCATTGCAACCTGTGTCCCCAGTGGAGCCTGTGTCCCCATTGGAGCCATGTGTCCCCAGTGCAGCCTACCTGTGCTGGGTAAGAGAGAGGAGAGGAGAGCCGCTGCCTGTTTTTTTTAAAGCGCGGGGAACATAACAGCTTTTAATTCAATAGCTGTGTTCCCCGCTGCGAGCCGTCATATACAGCCCCTCCCTCCCTTGTCCGGGAAACTTTGATCACCCGTCCAATCCTGGGATGGGTGATCTGTCTATCAAAGTGCCCGGGCAAGGGGGAGGGGCTGTATATGACGGCGCGCGGCGGGGAACACAGCTATTGAATTGAAAGCTGTTATGTTCCCTACGCTCTGAACAACCAGGCGGCGATGACGACGACTCTCCTCTCCTCTCTCTTCCCAAGTTCCCCTATATTCACTCCTTGCTCGCCCCCCTTGCTCCCAGGCAGCCCACACTCGGCAGCCCTCAAAATGCACTCGCAAAATGCGAGCAGCCGAGTGTAAATTTGGAGGGCTGTATATATATATATACAGTGGAACCTCGGTTTAAGAGTAACTTGGTTTGAGAGCGTTTTGATTTGCGAGCACCTTTTTTTTTTAATTCTGACACGGTTTGCGAGTGTTGCCTCGCAAGACGAGCAGAATTCAAGATAAATAGGCATGCAATACTTCATTTGGCCTGAGGTATGGGGGCGCAGAAGCCGAGGAGATCCGAAAATAGGCCTACAGTACCTCATTTGGCCTGAGGTACGGGGGCGCAGAAGCCGAGCAGATCCGAAAATAGGCCTGCAGTACCTCATTTGGCCTGAGGTATGGGGGTGCAGGAGCCGAGAAAAGCCGAACATTGGCCCGCAGTACCTTATTTGGCCAGAGGTACGGGGGCGCAAGAAACGAGCCAAAGTTTTCTCAGACCTTTTCGGGCCCTTATCGCCGTTTTTGGCGCTCTCTGGCGCCCCCCCCCCACCTCTGGCCGCATTCAGTACTGCATCCCATCGAAGTCAATGCGGAACAAATTATTTTCGTTTCCATTGACTTCAATGGGAAGACTCGCTTTGATATGCGAGTACTTTGGATTACGAGCATTCTCCTGGATATATATATATAGATTTTTTTTTCAAAATTGTCGGTCTTCTTTTGTTTTAATCACAAAAAAAATTAAAACCGCAGAGGTGATCAAACACCACCAAAAGAACGCTCTAAAAAGACAAAAATCTTTATTTTTGTACATTGTCACATGACCGCGTATTTGTCAGTTAACCACTTCCTGACCGCCGCATGTACATATACGTCGGCAGAATGGTCCCAAAAATGTGTCAAAATTGTCCGAAGTGTCCGCCATAATGTCGCAGTCACGAAAAAAAAACGCTGATCGCCACCATTAGTAGTAAAAAAAAAATAATAATAAAACTATCCCCTTTTTTGTAAACGCTATAAATTTTGCGCAAACCAATTGATAAACGCTTATTGCGATTTTTTTTACCAAAAATAGGTAGAAGAATACGTATCGGCCTAAACTGAGGAAAAAATTATGTTTTATATATGTTTTTGGGGGATATTTATTATAGCAAAAAGTAAAAAATATTGAATTTTTTTCAAAATTGTCGCTCTATTTTTGTTTATAGCGCAAAAAATAAAAACCGCAGAGGTGATCAAATACCACCAAAAGAAAGCTCTATTTGTGGGGAAAAAGGGACGCCAATTTTGTTTGGGAGCCACGTCGCACGGCCGCGCAATTGTCTTTTAAAGCGACGCAGTGCCGAATTGTAAAAACCCCTTGGGTCATTTAGCAGCATATTGGTCCGGTCCTTAAGTGGTTAAAGTAACGCAGTGCCGTATCGCCTAAAATGGCCTGGTCATTAAGGGGGGGTAAATCTTCCGGAGCTGAAGTGGTAAAACTGTACAAGAAAATGTTTTCTCTGCATTGTTTTTTGCTGAATGTCTCATTTCTCCTGAGCGATATTTCAGTAACTGAAGATAAGGATCTCAAGGTTTGCTGTGCTGTCACCATGACCGTTGGGTATTTCAATTACATTGGTGAACCCGCCAACCCTCAGGAGCCGTCACAGGCTAATTTTAACTCTTTTACCATTTGAAATTCATTTGTTGGATGTAACAAAGAAATGACAAATTGAAGTTTCTTTTGTATTATCGGGATGGAGGAACTTGGAAGCCCAGCAAGTGCTTTTCAGTATCTGCTCATCTTCATTGACCACTTAAGGTCAACCTAGGTAACTTCACTTTCACGGGGGGGAAAAAAAATAGCAAATAAAGAAATAATTATATAGGGCCAGATTCACAGACAGCGGCGTATGTTTGAGCGGGCGTAGCGCATCTCATATGCGCTACGCCGACGTAACATAGAGAGGCAAGACCAGTATTCACAAAGCACTTGCTCCCTAAGTTAGGGTGGCGTAGCGTAAATGGGCCGGCGTAAGCCCGCCTAATTCAAATTTGGAAGGTAGTGGGCGTGTTGTATTAAAATTAGCCGTGACCCCATGTAAATGAATTCCCGAACGAACGGCGCATGCTCAGAATCACGTCGCATATACTCCCTAAGATACGTCGGCTCAATGGCGACGTGAACGTAACCTACTCCCAGCCCCATTCACGTACAACTTACGCAAACAACGTAAAATCTGACGGCTTTTCCGACGTCCATACCCTAGCATGACTAACCCTGCTTTATGAGGGATAACTATACGCCGGACGTACGCCTTACGTAAACGGCGTAGCATACTGCGACGGGTGCAAGTACGTTCGTGAATCGGCGTATCTAGGTCATTTACATATTCGATGCGTAAATCAATGGAAGCACCCCTTGCGGCCAGCGTAAATATGCACCCAAGGTATGACGGCGTAGGAGACTTACAATTCTACAAGCTCTATTTGTGGGGAAAAAAGGACGTTAATTTTGTTTGGGAGCCACGTCACACGACCGCACAATTGTCAGTTAAAGAGATGCAGTCCCGGAAGCTGAAATTTCGCCTGGGCAGGAAGGGGGTATATGTGCCCAGTAAGCAAGTGGTTAATAAAAAAAAAATCCATAAATCTAACCCCTATTTTGTAGACGCTATAACTTTTGCTCAAACCAATCAATATACGCTTATTGAGATTTTTATTTTTAACCAAAAATATGAAGAAGAATACGTATCGGCCTAAACTGATGAAGAAATTTGTTTATATGTTTTTTTTGGGGATATTTATTATAGCAAAAAGTAAAAAAAAATTGTTTTTTTTTTCAAAATTGTTGGTATTTTTTGGTTTATAGCATAAAAAAAAACAACGCAGAGGTGATCAAATACCACCAAATAAAAGCTCTATTTGTGGGGCAAAAATTACGTCAATTTTGTTTGGGGGCCATGGCGCACGACCACGCAATTGTCAGTTAAAGTGACGCAGAGCCGTATCGTAAAAAGTGCTCTGGTCAGGAACGGTGGTAAATCCTTCCGAGGCTGAAGCGGTTAAACATACAGCGGTTGCCTACGCAGGGGCAAATTTGCTTTATATTTTAACAGTATAGATTACGTTGTATATGGATTTTCACACCTGCTCAGCGCCCTAGTTTAACAAATATAAGCAGGGCCGATCCTAGGGTCACAGGCGCCTGGGTGCAGAAATATTTCTGGCGCCCCCACATGGGTTGCGGTGGATGATTCTAAAATCCCTATTTTCAAATTAGGCTAATTCTTTTTATTATTAGAATCACTGAAATGTTTCTCTTTCCTATATTCTTTATACTGTTTATTTGTTTTTATACGCATTATGCATATGTATGTATGGGAATGATCAATACTGCTTATTTTTCTTGAGGATTTTATATCAGATATTGTTTTAAAGTTATGAACCTAGCATTGAAAATATGAAGAAGCAGATATTACATTGTAAAAAGTTACCATTTGAAATGGAGAAACAAAAGGACGTGTTATTAAGAGCAGATGTCATCCCCCCCACTCTCCACTCTTCGCTCTCACTCCGTCCCTCTCCCTTCTAGATTCCTCAATTGTAACAGGAAAGCCTTCCCCTCCCCCTCCTTTTTCACTCGGATCTCTTGAAAGCATGGACTCTTTATGACACGTGGATTTCCAAGAAGAACATGGAATAGAAAACCATCCCTATATGAACTGACCAATGAGGGCTTCATGCCAAGGACAAGCCACACAGGGGGAGGGTAAACTGGGAGTAAAATGTATGATGTGAACCAATAAAATGCATGTATTTGTGATTCTGTGGTTTTAATAAAAGAGCCAGCAGGCTCTGGTCACTTCCTGTTGGGACTGAGCTGAGAAAGGTGAGGATGTGAAATCTCTCTGGTTTGCATGCTCTCACCTTATTAATTTGAATCAAACGGCAGAATGGGTAATCCTGAGGTTGTATCGGGGCTTCATCCACATCAGGGTGTGGTCATTTTACTAACTCCTCCCCATTACAAATGTTTCTATGGCAACGACTCAACCACAGAAATGCTCCCCCACGAAGTCTTCATTACCCTGGGATCTTACATGATCTCTAACAATAAACAAAATACAGGAAGAGAAGCAGAGTACTTTATTGGGACCTGGAGGGGGGCCTCTCTGATGGACACAGAGAGGGCTTCTGTTAGAGAGTCTGTTAGAAAGACCCCCAGACATACTACAGACATGATACAGGAGATGGTCAGAGACTGCAGACATAGTACAGGAGATGGTCAGAGACTGCAAACATGGTACAGGAGATGGTCAGAGACTGCAGACATAGTACATGAGATGGTCAGAGACTGCAGACAATAGTACAGAAGATGGTCCATTAGACCACTTTCACACTGGAGGGATTTTTCAGGTGCTTTAGCATTAAAAATAGCGCCTGAAAAACCCTCATCTGCAATTCCAGTATGAGAGCCCGGGTGCTTTCACACTTGGGCAGTGCGCTGGCAGAACGTCCAAAAATTTCCTGCAAGTAGCTTCTTTGAGGCACTTTAGTGTTGTATACACATCGGCGCCCCCACCTCTGCAGGCACCTGGGTGCAAAGCACCCTGCCTAGGATCGGCCCTGAATAGAAGAGAGTCTTGGAATCGTGTGCTCATCTCTCATTCCTCAGGCTGGATACATTGTAACCTTTTGCAAAAAAAAAACTCCCACTGTGTTTTCATGACAAGCCGAAGGAAAATATTTAATTTTGCTTTTCATCGTAGAGGCAGCGATGCGTCAGACGCGATACACCCGAAGCTGGAGACTTTTATTTGGTGTCAGTGACACAATGATCACTCATTGGGAAGCTCATTGTGAAGATCGGATGTCAGACGGCTTTAGGCCTGTTTTCCTCCAAATTCAGACAAAAACGCGGCGGACATTGTAACGCTCTCCGGAAAGTGTGACATATAAACCCGCTCTGTGAGAATTGATATAAAGCAATCGTTAGACAGGCTGGAGTGCAAGTCAAGAAAAGAAAAGCACATTTAATTACATTTTATTTTTTAATTGACTCCCACAGAGTGATGCGCAGCATGGCGCTTGTCACGGCGCATTGATGCCTGGCTGGTGGAGGAGTTTTCGGTCACCTCTCTTCAATCACTGGCAGCAACTTGCAGACAAATCTAGAAGTTTAAAGTTAAAAACTTTAAAATTGAATCAAATAGAGTTTGTTAAATCACACTGTATCACAAAGAATTGCAATTTTTTTTATACACCGTATATACTCGAGTATAAGCCGAGTTTTTCAGCACACCTCGGCTTATACTTATATTTTTATATTTATTTATTATATTTTTGCGCCTGATCTCCCGGACTTTGGGGACCCGGTGCCCATAGGACCCCAAACTTAGCACAAATGTAGCCCCACTCTTCCTCTACAACAGGGGTCTCAAACTCAAATTACCTGAGGGCCACAAGACAAGTTTTCATATGCCATGGGGGGGCCGCATGCAAACTTTCAAACTTCAAAAACAACAGTACTGGTGTCAGCGAACACATTATTACCACCAGCACTGGTGTAAGGCAGGGTTTGACAAATTTGCTTGAAATCTAGGAGCCAGCAAACGCACCCCGTCCCGACGGGCTTGCGCGCAGAAGCGACCACATACGCGAGCAGCGCCCGCATATGTAAACAGTGTTCAAACCACACATGTGAGGTATCGCTGCAATTGGTAGAGCGAGAGCAATAATTCTAGCCCTAGACCTCCTCTGTAACTTAAAACATGCAACCTGTAGATCTTTTTAAACGTCACCTATGAAGATTTTAAAGGGTAAAAAAAGTTTGTTGGCATTCCACAAGCGGACGCAATTTTGAAGCGTGACATGTTGGGTATGAATTTACTCAGGGTAACATTATCTTTCATAATATTACAAAAAAAATGGGGATAACTTAACTGTTGTCTTATTTTTTAATTAACAAAAGTGTAATTTTTTCCCAAAAAAAGTGCGCTTGTAAGACCGCTGCGCAAATACGGCGTAACAGAAAGTATTGCAACGATCGCCATTTTATTCTTTGGGGTGTTAGGATAAAAAATATATATAATGTTTGGGGGTTCTAATTAGAGGGAAGAAGATGGCAGTGAAAATAGTGTAAAATGACATTAGAATTGCTGTTTAACTTGTAATGCTTAACTTGTAATACCAACGGCCACCACCAGATGGCGCCAGATCACACATCTGGTGGTAATAACTTGTAATACCAACGGCTCACCACCAGATAGCACCAGCGGGCCGGTACTTTGAGACCACTGCTCTACAAGTATGCAAACGTTGATGTTGGGGGGACCTACGGCCAGGGAGCACCGATTTTTCAAAGCTGGGCACCACTTCCATAGACTCCCATGTTAAACGGTCATTTCTCCAGGTATCGGCAGGTCGTAGGTGCCCTGGACCCGGAACATGGCATATATGTAGCCCTATTTCTCCTCTAAGTGTGAAAAGTTGGTTGTCTGGGGAACCTACGGCCGGGGAGCACCGATTTTTCAAAGCCGGGCACCCCTTCCATAGACTCCCATGTTAAACGGTAATTTCTCCAGGGATTTTGGGGACCAGGTATCGGCAGGTCGTAGGTTCTCTGGACCCGGAACATGGCACATATGTAGCGCTATTTCTCCTCTACAAGTGTGAAAAGTTGGTTGTCTGGGGAACCTACGGCCGGGGAGCACCGATTTTTCAAAGCCGGGCACCCCTTCCATAGACTCCCATGTTAAACGGTAATTTCTCCAGGGATTTTGGGGACCAGGTATCGGCAGGTCGTAGGTTCTCTGGACCCGGAACATGGCACATATGTAGCGCTATTTCTCCTCTACAAGTGTGAAAAGTTGGTTGTCTGGGGAACCTACGGCCGGGGAGCACCGATTTTTCAAAGCCGGGCACCCCTTCCATAGACTCCCATGTTAAACGGTAATTTCTCCAGGGATTTTGGGGACCAGGTATCGGCAGGTTGTAGGTTCTCTGGACCCGGAACATGGCACATATGTAGCGCTATTTCTCCTCTACAAGTGTGAAAAGTTGGTTGTCTGGGGAACCTACGGCCGGGGAGCACCGATTTTTCAAAGCCGGGCACCACTTCCATAGACTCCTATGTTAAACGGTCATTTCTCCAGGGAGTTTGGGGACCAGGTATCGGCAGGTCGTAGGTGCCCTGGACCCGGAACATGGCATATATGTAGCCCTATTTCTCCTCTACAAGTGTGAAAAGTTGGTTGTCTGGGGAACCTACGGCCGGGGAGCACCGATTTTTCAAAGCCGGGCACCCCTTCCATAGACTCCCATGTTAAACTTCAGTCTAGTCATGGACACAGTGAGGCATGGGCACAGTGACTGGCATGGGCACAGTGAGACATGGGCACAGTGAGGCATGCAGATGGACACCCTAGGCTTATACTTGAGTCAATAAATGTTCCCATTTTTTTGTGGTAAAATTAGGTGCCTCGGCTTATATTCGGGTCGGCTTATACTCGAGTATATATGGTATACAGTGGAATCTTGGTTTCCGAATAACGCGGTTTGAGACGAGCAACTTTTTAAATCCTGGCTCGGTTTGCGAGTGTTGTCTAGCAAAACGAGCAGGAATCAAGCTAATGCGATGTGCTGTACTGCATTTGGCCAGAGGTGCTGGGGTGCCGACGACACTTGGAACGGTTCGAAGCCATTCGTAAATGGTGGCTTTGTGGCTTTTGTTTGCTCCGTCTCCTCAGCTCCCGGGCTGGATGCACTACACGGCCGCTATCCTGATATCCAGCGTTTGGCAATTCATTTCAGCCCATGGGTAAGTATGAGGTCCCTCTACAGACCTCTCTTGCCAATCATTCCACACGCCCCCCATTTAACAACATACATTTATTGATTTTATCACTTACATTGCAGATACAACATTCATGCATCTGCCCCTGAAGAAGCGAGCAGGGTCTCGCGAAACTAGTAGGGCTTTATCGATGCTTGTTTTATGCCTGTACATGCTGGTTATTATTGATGTCTGTATTATGTCTACATACTTCTGTTTACATGTATGTACATTTTGTATTTGTTTATTGTATATGTGCATCCACTGGCCCTGCAACTTTCAAGTTTTACTGTTGCTCATTGATGTACAGCAATTGTAATAAATCTTTATATATTTACTTTCACTTGTGCTGTGTACATTGGCTATTATGCCGGGTAACTCACACTCATTGGCCCAGATTCAGGTAGAATTGCGCGATATTTGCGGGGGAGCAGGGCAACGATTTTGCCCTGCGCCCCCGCAAATATTTTGCGCTGCCCTCGATTCCCGGGGGCGGGAATCATTTAAATTAGGCTCGCTCCCGCTCCCGCGCCGAGCGTACAGCGCATGCTCCGTCGGGAAACTTTCCCGACGTGCATTGCGGCAAATGACGTCGCAAGGACGTCATTTGCTTCTAAGTGAACGTGAATGGCGTCCAGCGCCATTCACGTTTCACTTACGCAAACGCCGTGAAATTCAAATTTCACTGCGCGGGAAGGCCGGCTATACTTTAGCATTGGCTGCCCCTACTATTAGAAGGGGCAGCCTTGCGCTAAAAGTAGCCGTACGGAAACTCCGTACCTGGCTTGCGCGGGGCCCGCGCAACCTTGTGAATCAGTGGTAGTATGCAATTTGCATACTACACGCTGATACACAATGGGAGCGCCCCCTAGCGGCCCCCGCAAGAATGCAGCCTAAAATCTGCGAGGCATAAGAGCCTTATGCCGCGCAGATTTTAGCCTGCAGTCGGTGTAACGAGGTTCCTGAATCAGGAGCACTCGTTACACCGGAGCAAGTAAGCACTTGCGCTGCGTAACCTATGGTTGCGCGGGCGCAAGTGCTTCTTGAATCTGGGCCATTGTTGTTGCCACTCCGTTACATAACACTTAAAAATAAAAAATAGATTTTGTCTCATTGTTCGTTGTGAACATTGGCTGAACCTCTCTCACCTCATTCAAAGTCCCAGGGCTGCCCCCTTTTGTCTTTTTGTGCACTATTAGGGATGGAGGTGTTAGGGGGGGTCACACCAGACCTTTATTTTATTTTTCTGATTGAACCCGGGTGGAAGACACCCATTTTAGCCCACAAACTGGTCTGCTGTTACCATTAGCCATTGTTCATTACATCTAACGCTTATCACCCTTTGGCCACCCATATTTGCATATTACTCCCAGGGGGCCTTTCAGGGCTGATCTGTTTCTCTTTCGCTGTTTTATTGAATGGCGTTGTTCTCTATCCAGCTCGGGGGTTGCGATGTGCATAAGGGAGTTTTATTCATGATCTCTTGCTGTCCTCTCCTGACTGTTGACAGGGGTGGCCACCTGCACATCGGCGCCATGTTTTCCACGCCCACACACAGACGTCTCCCTGATGTAATGGAGGTGTGGGCTATCCTGCACATTTATGCCGCCGTATCGTATCTCCTTTACGCTACGCCGCACAGCGGCAACCATTGAATTCACCAAGCCAATGCTGCCAAAACTGTGCTGGGTTTCCAAGGCGTAAGTCAGCGTAAGTGGTAGTGGGCGTGAGCCATGCTAATGAGGCGTGACCCCATGCAAATGATGGGCCGTGCGCTAGACAGATACGTATAACGAACGGCGCATGCGCCGTCCCATGAACGCATCCCAGTGCGCATGCTCAGAATCACGTCGGAACGACTCCCTAAGATACGTCGCTTCACTGCCTACGACGTGAACGTAACCTACGCCTAGCCATATTCACGTACAACGTAAACTACGTAAAATACACCGGCTTGTGTTCCCTGGTGCAGCCCCTTGCATGGATGCTGCTGAGTTACACCTCTTTTTTGGGGCTTTACTTTACGCCGGACGTACAACTTACACGCACCAGTCGTAGCCTGCGTCGGGCGCAAGTACGATCATGAATCGGCGTATCTCCCTCATTTACATATTTGAATAGAAAATCAATGGGAGCGCCAAATGCGTCCATCATAAATATGCGCCCACTCTACGCCGGCGTAGGCAAGTTACGTCGGTGGAATGAAGCCTGTTTTTAGGTGTGAACGAATTCACAAAGCCAATGCTGCCAAAACTGCGCTGGGTTTCCAAGGCGTAAGTCTTCTAAGTGGAGTGGAAGTGGGCGTGAGCCATGCTAATGAGGCGTGACCCCATGCAAATGATGGGCCGAGCGCCAGACAGATAGTTTTGTGGGCCCGGCGCACAGATACGATGGCGCATATTTGCACTTACGCGGCGTATCTCGAGATACGTTGGCGCAAGTGCTTTGTGAATCCGGGCCACTCTGTTCCCGGGTTTTTCCCGAGCCTTTCTGAGTGTTACCGAGGCTCTCAGGCGCCCCCTGCCTCTGACCACATACGGTATTTCATGCTATTTTAGTCAATGCGGAATGATTTTTTTTCGTTTCCATTTACTTCTATGGGGAAACTCGCTTTGATATGCGAGTGCTTTGGATTACGAGCGTTCTCCTGGAATGGATTGTCCTCGTAATCCGAGGTTCCACTGTATCTTCAACCCACTCTGGAACTAGCGATCCTTCTTCCCCCCATCAATGATTTCCCTAGTTGTTTTAGAATAATAATTCTGGGCCATATTCTCAGAAGAGATACGACGGAGTATCTCAGGAAACTCCGTCGTATCTCTGCTTTTTGACCCGCGTATCAAGGCGAGTGATTCCTAGAATCATTTTCGCATAGATACGCTGTAGATCCGACAGGTGTAAGTCACTTACACTGTCGGATCTTAAATGTAATTCGCCGCCGGCCGCTAGGTGGCGTTTACGTTCAGGTCTCATTTGTTTATGCAAATGAGCCTGATACGCCGATTCCCGAACGAAATCGTGTCGCGTAACCGTTGCTTACATCGTTTGCGTAAGCGTAAGGTTACCCCTGTTATATGAGGGGTAACCGTACGCCAGTCCCACGTATGCCATGTTAAGTATGGCGTCGGGTCAGCGTCGTCTTTTCCCGTTGGGTACGTCGTTTTCGTAAGTCGTTCTTGAATACGACTTTACGTCAATGACGCACACGTTGGCGTCATTGACGTTTTCCGTCGAGAACTGGAGCATGCGCACTGGGCTATTTTAAGCCCGGCGCATGCGCAGTTCGAACGGCACGGGGGCGCGCTTAATTTAAATACAAGCCGCCCCCTTGGAATTACGCAGGGATATGCCGGGCCAATTACACTACGCCGCCGCAAACTACGGAGCAAGTGTTTGGGGAATACAGCACTTGCTCCTGTAAGTTGGGGCAGCGTAGTGTAAATAGCTTACGCGACGCCGCCGCAGGAACTACAAGAATCTGGCCCTCTGCATATTTTACTTTCAGCCAAGTCTCATATAGCACAAAATTGGTCCTCAATCTCCCCACCAGGACTTGTGGAGGTCATAAGAGATGTAAATCTCCAACGTGCACACAAACGTATGTTCACATGCAAAAGTAACTCCTACTCGGATTACTAACGCTTGTGGTATCAGAAATCACTGCTTGCTGGAAATTCTATTTCTCCCAAGGTATATGTGATATTTAATACTTACCTGCTGATTATTGTTATACAGATCTGACACATAGAGATATTACAGAGTTGTATGTTACTATGTAGAATTCCCTAGTTTTACTTGATCTGCTCTAATGATGTACGAAAACATCTCGATTACAATGTATTTCACTCATTCCTGTTTACTCGACACCTATACCTTTTATTACCTCTTACCTATCTCGCTGAAAAAGAATGACTAAAGAAAAATAGAAAATACTTTGGATATTTTGTTAGTTATTTCCGATCCAATCCAATGGCCCAGATTCTCGTAGATGGGCGTAAAACTGCGGCGGCGTAACGTATGTCATTTATGTTACGCCGCCGCAAGTTTTACAGGCAAGTGCTTTATTCACAACGAACTGGCTTGTAAAGTTGCAGCGGCGTAGCGTAAATCCCCCGGCGCAAGCCCGCCTAATTCAAATGAGCCGGGTAGGGGGCGTGGATCATTTAAATTAGGCGCGTTCCCGCGCCGAACGTACTGCGCATGCGCCGTGCGAAGAATATCCCAGGGTGAATTGCTCCAAATGACGTCGCAAGGACGTCATTGGTTTCGACGAGAACGTAAATGGCGTCACGGACGACTTACGCAAACAACGTAAATTTTCAAATTTCGACGCGGGAACGACAGCCATGCTTAACATTGACTGCGCCTCATATACCCAGGGGCAACTTTACGCGTCACAAATCTAACGTAAACGTCGTAACTTCACTGCGTCGACCGTGCGTACGTTTGGGAATTTGCGTATTTTGCTAAATTGCATACTCGACGGGGAAAACGCCGTCGGCGACACCTAGCGGCAAAAAAAAAATTGCATTTAAGATCCGACAGTGTAAGAGCCTTACGCCTGTCGGATCTAATGGATATCTATGCGTAACTGATTCTAGGAATCAGGCGCATAGATACGACGGCCCAGATTAGGACTTACGACGGCGTACATGGCGTTGCGCCGTCGTAAGCCCTTTGAGAACCTGGGCCCAAATGTCTAATGCAGGGGTCTCCTAACTTTTTACTTCGAGGGCCACATTCTATATTTTACACATATTTGCGGGCCAAGAAAAATCATCCGTGTCCCCATCAGTCTCCCCATTCATCCGTGTCCCCATCAGTCTCCCATTCATCCGTGTCCCAATCAGTCTCCCATTTATCCGTGTCCCCATCAGCCTCCCATTCATCCCTGTCCCCATCAGCCTCCCATTCATCCGTGTCCCAATCAGTCTCCCATTTATCCGTGTCCCCATCAGCCTCCCATTCATCTGTGTCCCCATCAGCCTCCCATTCATCTGTGTCCCCATCAGCCTCCCATTCATCTGTGTCCCCATCAGCCCCCCCCCCACATTTGTGTCCCCATCAGTCATCAGCCCCCCCCAATTTTGCGTCCCCATCACAGAGTCATCAGCCCCCACATATTTGTGTCTCCATAAGAGCCATAAGCCCCCCCACATTTGTGTCCCCATAAGAGTCATCAGCTTCCCCCCCCCACATTTGTGTCCCCATCAGAGCCATACAACCCACCACCCTCCACACAAGTGTAACCATCTCACATCAGCCCCCCTCCTTGCATGTGTACTCTACCAGCGCGTCTCAGACGTTACACTGGCTGTGCAGACCTGCTGCACCTCCCGACTCCCGCCCCACTGGTATTACACACTCGTTACTGGTTAACAGGGAGGCGGGAGCAGGGAGGTGGCAACAGGTCTGCACTGAAACACCCCATTGGCTGCCAGCAGCCAACACAGTCAGTAGCCGGGAGGGGTTGCAGGACCTGCGCTGCATATTGCCCTGGGCTAATATACAGCGCATTTTCCACAACTAACAGGTGGACTAAGGACTCCAGCTGCGGGCTGGAAAAAATGGCCTGGCAGGCCGGATGTGGCCCGCGGGCTGTACTTTGGAGACCCCTGGTCTAATGTGATGCCGAGATCTCCACCCCATTGTTGTATGTACGGTATTTGGGTCCATTGATAGGATTTGGATCCATTGGAAGACCATATAGGATTGAAAAAATTGCCTTGAGTCGAGTCAATGGATTTTCGGGATATCTCACACATTGGCAGCAATAAATAAATATTTAAATCATTTGAGAATAATTGTGACTAGGGATGTGTGTATAAGGCAGCAGTGTGATCCGGGGGGAGGGGGGTCTACAGAGAGCCGGAGCTGATAGCTAGAATCTTTAATAGTTGTATACAAAATCCCCGTATTATATTTTTGCGATTCGGCACGGTGTCGCTTCAACTGACAATTGCGCGGTCGTGCGACGTGGCTCCAAAACAAAATTGGCGTCCTTTTTTTCCCCACAAATAGAGCTTTCTTTTGGTGGTATTTGATCACCTCTGCGGTTTTTATTTTTTGCGCTATAAACAAAAATAGAGCGACAATTTTGAAAAGAATTCAATATTTTTTACTTTTTGCTATAAAAAATATCCCCCGAAAATATATAAAAAAAAAATGTTTCCTCAGTTTAGGCCGATACGTATTCTTCTACCTATTTTTGGTAAAAAAATCCCAATAAGAGTTTATTGATCAGTTTGCACAAAAGTTCTACAAAATGGCGGATAGTTTTATGACATTTTTATTAATATTTTTTTTTTTTACTAGTAATGGAGGCGATCTGTGTTTTTTATCGTGACTGCGACATTATGGCGGACACATCGGACACTTTTGACACATTTTTGGGATCATTGTCATTTATACAGCCATCAGTGCTATAAAAATGCACTGATTACTGTGAATATGACACTGTCAGTGAAGGGGTTAACCACTAGGTGGCGCTGCAGGGGTTAAATGTGCCCTAGTGAGTGATTTTTACTGTAGGGGGGGATGGGCTGTGTGTGACAAGACAGTGATCACCTCTTCCGATTACAAGAAGCGGTGATCACTGTCATTGTCACTAGGCAGAGCGGGGAGATGCTTGTTTACATTAGCATCTCCCCGTTCTTCCTCACCGCGAGACGATCGCGGGTATCCCTGTGGCGATCGAGTCCGCGGGACCCGCTGTCGGGCTCACGGAGCTTGCGACGGGCGCGCGTCCACAATGCCGCGATCTTAAAGGGGACGAATATATACGTCTTTCTGCCTGTCCGTGCCATGCTGTCGTGCGCTGGTTGGCATGCAGTTAAATAAAAAAATAAAAAATATATGATTTTAGATTTGACGACCTTTCGAAATTTAGGAATATTCAGAAAAATTCATTAAACAGGTTTTTCGTTAATTAGGATATTTAAGAATTAACACATTTGTTGAAATTCGTTGAAAAAATACATTTGGAACAAAACTAATGGCACATGTCTACTTGCCAATGGGCAATGAACAGCAACGCACTGCCCCCTATTGGAATGTAATACTAATAGGACAATTCCAGGATTCCATTGCCACCTATCTATTCCGCTATATCAGTGGTCTCCATACTGTGGCCTGAGGGCCGGATGTGGCCCTTTTCTTGCCTTTATCCAACCCTTGGGGCACTATTCCTCCACTGACACAAACAATGGGGCACTATTCCTCCCATTGACACCAATAATGGGGCATTATTCCTCCCACTGGTAGCAATGATGGGGCACTATTCCTCCCACTAATAGCAATTATGGCACACTATTCCTCCCACGGACATCAATAATGGGGAAATATTCATTCCGCTGACACCAATAATGGGGTATTATCCCTTCTGCTGATAGCAATGATGGAGCACTATTGCTCCAACTGACACCAAAAATGGAGCAATATTCCTTCCGCTGATAACAATAATATGTTATTCCTCCCACTGACATCAATAATGGGGAATTATTCCTCCCACTGATAACAAGGATGGGTAACTATTCCTCCAGCTGACACCAATGATGGGGAACCATTACTTCATTTTCTACTCCCACTGGCCACAGTCTGGCCCACTAAAGTCTGAAGGACAGTAAACTGGCCCTTTGCTTAGAACGTTTTGAGTCCCCTGTTGCACTTTTCTAGCCTGCAGATGTGTAGAATTGGTGTTATCTGCTGACAGGTTGGCCCGTGTGTCATCTGGCCCATGTTAGCCCATGTGTCATCTGGCCCATGTTGGCCCATGTGTCATCTGGCCCATGTTAGCTCATGTGTCATCTGGTCCATGTTAGCCCATGTGTCATCTGGCCCATGTTGGCCCATGTGTCATCTGGCCCATGTTGGCCCATGTGTCATCTGGCGGCCCATGTTGGCCCATGTGTCATCTGGCCCATGTTAGCCCAAGTGTCATCTGGCCCATGTTAGCCCATGTGTCATCTGGCCCATGTTAGCCCATGTGTCATCTGGCCCATGTTAGCCCATGTGTCATCTGGCCCATGTTAGCCCATGTGTCATCTGGCCCATATTAGCCCATGTGTCATCTGGCCCATGTTAGCCCATGTGTCATCTGGCCCATGTTGGCCCATGTGTCATCTGGCCCATGTTGGCCCATGTGTCACCTGGCCCATGTTAGCCCATGTGTCACCTGGCCCATGTTAGCCCATGTGTCACCTGGCCCATGTTGGCCCATGTGTCATCTGGCCCATATTAGCCCATGTGTCATCTGGCCCATGTTGGCCCATGTGTAATCTGGCCCATGTTAGCCCATGTGTCATCTGGACCATGTTAGCCCATGTGTCATCTGGCCCATGTTAGCCCATGTGGTATCTGGGCCATGTTAGCCCATGTGTCATCTGGCCCATGTTAGCCCATGTGGTATCTGGCCCATGTTAGCCCATGTGGTATCTGGCCCATGTTGGCCCATGTGTCATCTGGCCCATGTTAGCCCATGTGTCATCTGGCCCATGTTAGCCCATGTGTCATCTGGCCCATGTTAGCCCATGTGTCACCTGGCCCATGTTGGCCCATGTGTTCCAATTGGCACACATTTACACCAGGGTAGAATCTTAATGGGGAAACACCTAAACTACACCTTGATGTCAGGATCCCGAGGACTGACACCAACAATACATGACACTGGGGGGGTTTGATGGGTGAATCAAAAACTGGTACCCCCTTAGAGGGACTTCAATTTGGAGGTTAAGAAAATTGCCAAGCCCAATGGTCGATCCCTGATCCCCGAATTCGAACCCCTGGCATTCGGCTCATCAATATACACTTCCTGCCGCAGTTCTATCGTGCAGAAAGACTGGATGGAACTTTACCTTGAGACTCTTCTTTTTTGGAACTTTACCTTGAGACTCTTCTTTTTAAGTCTCAAAAATGAATTCTCACAAGTACGATCCCAATTGGTTTTTCTTCAATAATGATAATCCCGTATCTGTCACACAGGCATTCTATATCTTATCAATCACACATATCTATTTCACATTACAGCCTAATCTAATGCACAGAAATGGAATACGTGGAATGTATGGAGTCTCTGAGACTTCTCCAGGTCCCAATTCATGAATTTCAAAATAGCCTGTCGGAGGTCATTGGTCAATGTGTACCCTTGCCTTGTCATTATGACCAATTAATGTCATTGGAAGGAGACTTATAGTACATGGGTGATAGTATACATAACTTAAACTGGCTATTCCTATGGCTCCATCCTGTTGTAACACAAATCTTAATATTATAAATAGTTATAAGATCGCAGCAAAGGTCATCGTCTGAAACAGCTTCACAGTACCCTGTATGTAAAATGTCAAAGTACCGCAGTCTAAAATGTTAAAAACGTAAATGTGGCTTATCAATGGAAAGCCTCCTGAGCCGGGAACACAACTGTCTTGGTGAAATTTACTTCACATCAGAAGCCCCCCCCCCCCCCAATTCAGATCAGAGGCCCCTGCCATAACACCAGAGCCCCCCTAAGAATAAGAGCTCCCCTTCATGTCAGAGTCCCCCATCACATCAAAGCACCCCTTCAAATTAGAGCTTCCTCTTCATGTCAGAGGCCTATCACATCAGGGCCCCTATTCACACCAGAGCCCCCCTATACATCAGAGGCCCCCATCACAGCAGAGCCCCCCTATACATCAGACCCCTATACATCAGATGCCCCCATCACATCAGAACCCCCTGTATATCAGAGGCTCCCATTAAATTAATGCCCCCCTATACATCAGAGCCCCCTATATATCAGAGGCCCCCCATTACATCAGATCCCCCTATACATCAGAGGCCCCCAGTACATCAGAGGCCCCTCATTACATCAGATCCCCTATACATCAGAGGCCCCCATTACATCACAGTCCCCCTATACATCAGAGGCCCCTATTACATCACAGCCCCCCTATACATCAGAGGCTCCCCATTACATCACAGCCCCCTTTTACATCAGAGCCCCTTATACATCAGAGGCTCCCATTACATCAGAGCCCCCCTATACATCAGAGCCCCCTATACATCAGAGGCCCCCCATTACATCAGATCCCCCCCTATACATCAGAGGCTCCCATTACATCAGAGCCCCCTATACATCAGAGCCCCCTATACATCAGAGGCCCCCTATACATCAGAGCCCCCATACATCAGAGGCCCCCATTACCAGTGGCGGCTGGTGGGCTCTTCTTTTGGGAGGCCGGAAAACAAAGAACACCCACCTCAGTGGCATGGTACGGCACTGAAACAATCCCCCCTGGGCAGTCCGACACTTACCCGTGGGGCTGTGGTGTCCTCTCCTCCTCTCCTGGAGTGTGGGCAGCGGCCGCAGGGCTTCTGTGTCCTCTCCTTCAATGGCTTCCTCTGCCGTGAGTCTCCTCTTCCGCCAAATCACTAGGCATCCAATAGGATCGCCCGACGCTTTGGCCAATCGGGAAACAGGTCCCACAGACCTGCCTCCTGATTGGCAGGGAGCTACTTTAGTGTGAAAATAACAAAAATTCATCTGCTATGGTCACACAACTGGGAGCGCAGAGAGGCCACCATTTTTCTTTTAAGCCTAGTAGAGCCACATGTGAGGTATCACCGCGATCGTTAGAGCGAGAGCAATAATTCTAGCCCTAGACCTCCTCTGTGACACAAAACATGCAACCTGTAGTATTTTTTAAACGTCGCCTATGGAGATTTTTAAGGGTAAAAGTTTGTCGCCATTCCACGAGCAGGCACAATTTTGAAGCGTGACATGTTGGGTATCTATTTACTCTGAATAACAACATCTTTCCCAATATAAAAAAAATGCTTGTAGGACCACTGCGCAAATACGGTGTGACATAAAGTATTGCAATGACCGCCATTTTATTCTCTAGGGCAGGGGTGGCAAACTCAAATTCATCGGGGGCCGCATCAGCAGTATGGTTACCCTGAAATGGCCGGGTGCGCTACGTATACATGCATGGGTCAGGATTGCGCTACGTATACAGTGCAGGGGTCAGGATTGTGCTACATATACAGTGCAGGGGTCAGGATTGTGCTACGTATACAGTGCAGGGGTCAGGATTGTGCTACATATACAGTGCAGGGGTCAGGATTGCGCCTAAAAATTCCTCACATCTGTACTCTCTCCTACCTTCCTACCTGGCCCAGCTCTGGTACCTCCCTGTATAGGTGGCTCCCTCCCTTTGTATTGGGCTATAGTACCTTTTTTGGGGGGACAGGAGGAGCATTGGATATAAGTGGGGGGACAGGAGGAACATTGGAGGGACATGAGGAACATTGGGGAAATTTGGGGGGACAGGAGGGATATTGGATATAAGTGGGGGGACAGGAGGAGCATTGGGGGGACAGGAGGGAGATTGGGGGGGACAGGAGGAACATTGGGGGGACAGGAGGAACATTGGGGGACAAGAGGGACATGAGGAACATTGGGGAAATTTGGGGGGACAGGAGGGATATTGGATATAAGTGGGGGGACAGGAGGAGCATTGGGGGGACAGGAGGGAGATTGGGGGGACAGGAGGAACATTGGGGGGCAGGAGGAACATTGGGGGGACAGGAGGAACATTGGGGATAATTAGGGGGAACATTGAGAATAAGTGGGGGGGCAGGAGGAACATTGGGGGGATGGTGATGCTCTGTGTATGTGTGTAGTAGTGTACACTGTGTGACTGTACTGTGCATCTGTGTCACTGTCACGTACCACAGTTCACTTGGTCAGGATGAAAGATCCCTGGAGATGTAATTTCACCACATATGCTGGCCTGTGGGGTAGAGCAGGCGTCGCTGCACCAGTCCCACACTGGCTGCCACATCAAGGGGAAATCCTGTCCGGCGCGGAGAAGGAGAAGATGATGACCCCTGCCACCGCACATGACACCCGTTTGGGTAATCATCGGGCAGCCGCTGCCAATACCTGAGCCGCAACATGGTGGCTGGAGCGCATCAAGTGACATGGGTGGAGACAGAGCGGAGGTGGAGGCGGAGACAGGGCGGAGGCCAGAGTGGCAGCCTAAGCCGAGACGAGTGGAGACACGGCGGTGGAGGTGGGGGCGGAGGCGAGACAGGGCGGAGGCCAGAGTGGCAGCCTAAGCCGAGACGAGTGGAGACACGGCGGTGGAGGTGGGGGCGGAGGCGGAGACAGGGCGGAGGCCAGAGTGGCAGCCTAAGCCGTGAAGAGTGGAGACACGGCGATGGAGGCGGGGGCGGAGACGGAGGCAGAGACAGAGCGGCATAGTAAGGGGAAAATGCCTGTGCTCAGACTGACAGGCCGCGCATGCGCTAATTTGCCGCTCGCGGGACTGAGGGACTGGGATCCCAACCTGCCTAAATGAGGAGACTGCTGTGCGGGCCACATTACAAGGTCCGGCGGGGCGGATTCGGCCCGCGGGCCTTGTGTTTGCCACCCCTGCTCTAGGGTGTTAGAAAAAAAATTTATAATGTTTGGGAGTTCTAAGTAATTTTCTAGCAAAAAAACTTGTTTTTAACTTGTAAACACCGAGTCTAAAAACAGGCTCGGTCCTTAAGTGGGTAATCTGGTTTCGCTGCCTAAATTAGACTTTCTGTAAATGTATCTCATTATAGAATTGCTTGTAAGATAAATATTATTCCTGAGTAAATCACATCCTCACCGCTGTTCATTTAATTATCTGACTATGTGAAATCCAATTAGTTCTAGGCTTGCTATTGATTGTATAAGAAGCACCTATATAGAGTTAGAGATAGGTGTGCGCCAAGCATGTGCATTATCATAGTACAGCTGTGTAGTTGGCGGACAGTCAAGATAAGGGTGAGTAGGAGAGAGTTCAGCGTTTCCTGAGATTCTTCCATCTACAGTATAAGTCTAGAATCGGGGAAGATGTAATTAGTGTAAGTAAGTCCGGAGCCTACGTGATCTGAATTAATTCCAACATAGCAAAAATCAACTTGCACACCTGCTGCATCCATTATGAGAAGCTTCCTCCTTCCCAGCGGGATTGTTAACTTATGAGAGGTTTATGTCCATAACCACGGTATGCCAAACAATCAAGAAAAAAAGGAATCTCATGCAGTATGCTTTATATAAACCCATTCAAGAACAAGTCGGGACTTTACAAAACATTTTAACCTCTTGCCGACCAGCCGCCGTAGTTTTACAGCAGCAGGTCGGCTCCCCTGCGCGAAAGCACGTGATATAAAGTCGGCTCTCGTGCAGGCCACATGCACGCCCCCCCGCTCGCCCTCATCTCCCGTGTGCGTGCCCGGCGGGCGCGATCGCCGCCGGGCACACGCGATCGCTCGTTACAGAGCGGGGAGCTGTGTGTGTAAACACACAGCTCCCAGTCCTGTCAGGGAGAGAAATGCTGATCTTCTGTTCATACAATGTATGAACAGAAGGTCAGTAATTTCCCCTAGTGAGTCCACCCCCCCTACAGTTAGAACACACCTAGGGAACATACTTAGCCCCTTCCCCGCCCCCTAGTGTTAACCCCTTCACTGCCAGTGGCATTTTTATAGTAATCCAATGCATTTTTATAGCACTGATCGCTATAAAAATGCCAATGGTCCCAAAAATGTGTCAAAAGTGTCCGAAGTGTCCGCCATAATGTCGCAGTACCGAAAAAATATCGCTGGTCGCCGCCATTACTAGTAAAAAAAAATATTAATAAAAATACCCCCTATTTTGTAAACGCTATAACTTTTGCGCAAACCAATCATTAAAAGCTTATTGCGTTTTTTTTTTTACGAAAAATATGTAGAAGAATGCGTATCGGCCTAAACTGAGGGAAAAAAAATGTTTTATATATTTTTGGGGGATATTTATTACAGCAAAAAGTAAAAAATATATATTTTTTTCAAAATTGTCGCTCTATATTTGTTTATAGCGCAAAAACTAAAAAACGCAGAGGTGGTCAAATACCACCAAAAGAAAGCTCTATTTGTGGGGAAAAAAGGACGCCAATTTTGTTTGGAAGCCACGTCGCTCGACCGCGCAATTGTCAGTTAAATAGACAAAGCGCTGAATCGCAAAAAGTGCTCTGGTCTTTGACCAGCAATATGGTCCGGGGGTTAAGTGGTTAATCATATACTAAGATGCCAACATGGAGTGCCCATACTGTTTCATTCTTGTCATCCTTTATGGGCAGGCACTGACAAAGTCTCAGAACAAAATATATTGGGCCATATTCTCTTACATTTTCGGCGGGCGGCGAGTAAGCCATTTACACTCCGCCGCCCCAACCTACAGGAGCAAGTGCTGTATTCCCCAAACACTTGCTCAGTAATTTGGGGCGGCGTAGTGTATTTGGCCCGGCGTATCCCCGCGTAAATCCAAGGGGGCGGCTTCTATTTAAATTAAGCGCGCCCCCGATTCTAACGAACTGCGCATGCGCCGGGCTTAAAATAGCCCAGTGCGCATGCTCCAGTTCTCGGTGTAAAACGTCAATGACGCCGACGTGTGCGTCATTGACGTAAAGTCGTATTCAAGAACGACTTAGTAAAACGACGTACCCGACGGGAAAACACGACGCGGACCCGACGCCATACTTAACATGGCCTACGTGGGACTGGCGTAAGGTTACCCCTCATATAGCAGGGGTAACCTTACGCCTACGCAAACGATGTAAGCGACGGTTACGCGACGCAAATTCGTTCGGGAATCGGCGTATCAGGCTTATTTGCATAAACAAATGAGACCTGAACGTAAACGCCACCTAGCGGCCGGCGGAGTAATTACATTTAAGATCCGACAGTGTAAGTGACTTACACATGTCGGATCTTCAGCGTATCTATGCGAAAATGATTCTAGGAATCACTCGCATAGATACACTGGCCAAAAAACAGAGATACGACGGAGTTTCCTGAGATACTCCATCGTAACTTTACTCAGAATATGGCCCATTGACTTTTTCTCCCTCCTTCCTTTCTTTTTCCCCAGGCAAGCTCCCCTATCTTACTCTCCTCCTGGTCTTCTTCTCCCCCCTTTCCGGTGCCATCTTAATAGCATCATGGGCCCCCGGGAAAAGTAATGCACTGGGGTCCCTACCAGCCTGTATCAGGTTTCCCCATCACATTGCCCTCTTATATCAGGTGTACCCATCACACCACCCATATACAACAGGTTCCCTCATCACAGTACCCATATACTGTACATTAGGTGTCCCATTCAGTGTTCCCTTACATCAGGTTCCCCATCACAATGCCTCTTTATATTGGTGTTCCGATCATACCCCCCATATTCATCAGGTTCCCCCATCACAGTGCCCATATACTGTAAATTGGGTTGTCCCCTTACATCAGGTTCTCAAATAAGTTTCCCCAAACATAAGGTTCCCCCATCACAGTGCCCATATACATCAGGATAACCTACAACAGCATCCCCAAACATTAGGTTCCCCCATCACAGTGCCCAAATACATCAGGTTACACCAGGGTTTGACAAATTTGCTTGGAATCTAGGAGCCAGCTAAAAAAGTTAGGAGCCAGAAAACGCGCCCTGTCCCAACGAGCTTGCGTGCAGAAGCGAACACATACGTGAGTAGCGCCCGCATATGTAAACGGTATTCAAACCACACATGAGGTATCGCTGTGATCGTTAGAGCGACAGCAATAATTATAGCCCTAGACCTCCTCTGTAACTCAAAACATACAACCTGTAGAATTTTTTTAACGTTGCCTATGGAGTTTTTTCCAAAAAAGTGCGCTTGTAAGACCGCTTGCGCAAATACGGTGACAGAAAGTATTGCAACGATCGCCATTTTATTCTCTAGGGTGTTAGAATTAAAAATATATATAATGTTTGGGGGTTTTAATTAGAGGGAAGGAGATGGCAGTGAAAAATTACATTAGAATTTCTGTTTAACTTGTAATGCCAACGGCCACCACCAGATGGCGCCAGCTCACAGAAGGAAGAGCTTGGGACTTCACAAGGCCGCAAAGCCGTGGCCTCAATTACTGTCCGTCGCGGGCCCGCTGCGTTTGCGCGGCGGGGGAGATAGGGGCGCACGGAGACACAGGATCCTGTGCCTCCGCGCGCCCCTACCTCGCGCGGCGGGCCCACGGCGGCCGATAATCGAGGCCGCGGCTTCGCGGCCTTGTAGGCCGCAAAGCCGCGGCCTCAATTACCGGCGAGCGCCAGGTCACAATTTCTTGTCGCAATTGCGACCTGGCCCCCCGATATTGTCGACCCCTGGGTTACACCACCACAGTGTCCCCATACATAAGGTTTTGCTTGCCATCTGGTAAGCAATTTTTTCCATAGGTGGTGGTACACTTCGTTGAGTGTTTCACTGTGGTGTCAATACTAGAAGAATCCATCTTGCCATCTCACCATTTTTATCACTATACATGATATATGTTCTACAATCAAATATATATATATATGGACTATTTAGCGTGGCTTCTCCTATTCATTTCTTTTAATTGTGTATAGCTCACATTAAGCTGCTGCTTCCTGGATTATTATTACTATTTTTTAACTGATACATTTGCTTGTTTTTCCCCCCTTAACTGCATCAAGTATGCCAGTTCAGCCCATGCCCATTGAACTTCCTACTTTTTCTTATTAAGGACTTTCTATAACCTGGCCTCACCCTGCTTCTCTAACCAGTCTAAGAGGTTCAATCCGCCCTTTGGATAAACTGCCTCATTTGACCAGGTGGGGCTTTCAATAATTTTTTTCAGGGCTCTCTGCACCCCGTTTGTGATTCAGTTGTACGGCTTTACCCCTGTGACATGTTCCCTGCTAACCAGCCAGACCTCGTGGATCTACGGACCTCTGCCCAGTCTGATGGTCCTGTGCTGGATGTCCAACTGGTCTTTGAGGGTCCGGGGGCCCTCCCCAGAGGGGGGCGGGTAACAGGGCCAATCCTAGGGTCACAGGCGCCTGGGTGCAGAAATATTTCTGGCGCCCCCACATGGGCGTTGTCATTTTACTTACTCCTCCTCTTTATATCTCATTATACATCACATCTGTAAATGGACTAGGAGCAGGAATTGTCAGGGGCTGTGTATCCTATGCAATCTATCATGCCATAAAACATCTAGAGCAGGGGCAGCCCAGAGCACGTGTAAAGGGATGCTGGGAATGCCATCCCCCAGCACACAGCACACTGAACACTGTCACTCACCTCAATTCTCTCTCTGTGCAGCCTGAGATAGAGATGGGAGTGGGAGGCATTCCAACTGGAGTTGGTGGAGACAGTGCGGGATCCAAGACTCCCAGTGTTAGGAATTCATTCCTGCACATCAGCACTCAGCAGCCACTGAAAACTAGAACTCTCATGTCAGGAAGAGGAGCGGCCCCTCCCCCGAGCACTGCCAGGCTGGACGGGCTGCCTTATGCTCACACATCAGTTCTGGACGGACACACACCTATGCTCAGAACATTAGTTCTGGACGGACACAAACAAGGAGAGAGGGGAGAACTCTGGCACTTCGGCGCCCCCACCTCTGCAGGCGCCTGGGTGCAATGCACCCTGTGCACCCTGCCTAGGATCGGCCCTGGCGGGTAATGTCAGGATCACTTAAGTCAGGGATCCTCAAACTACAGCCCTCCAGCTGTTGCAGAACTACACATCCCATGAGGCATTGTAAAACTCTGACATTCACAGACATGACTAGGCATGATGGAATTGTAGTTCCTGAACAACTGGAGGGCCATAGTTTGAAGAGCCATGACTTAAGTGCTCCTGCTTCCCATTCCAGTGACCGGGTGTTGGCTTTTGCATTCTCCCTGTCTGTGTTCATCTGTTAGGTGATTGATCTGCTCAGGGCTTTTTTTTTTCAGGGGGAACTTGGTGGAACTCAGTTCCACCACCTCTGGCTCAGACCTTTTGGTGCCTGTTCACCACAATCACTTGTAAACACAGAAGTCCGTTTTTTTGTTTACAAGTGACAGCTCTGCACTCTGTATATAATGCAATCCTAGTATGTAATGCCCCTTTAGGACCCTCCTACTGTTTTCATGAAATTTGACTGACCACACCCACTATTTGATGTGATTTGGAGGATGTGTGTAGGGCCAGGAGTTTTGTGGGGCTTGGTTAAGTTCCAGCACCTAATGTTTGAGAAAAAAAGCCCTGGATCTGCTTAGTCACCTGATATAAGCAAACCTAACACTCTATCCAGGGCCGGATTCCAGACAAGGCCAACAAGGCCAGGCCTCGGGGGGGGCAGTCAGGGCCGGATTAACAATGGGGCTGATGGAGCTGCAGCTCCAGGCCCCTTTCTCAAGATAGGCCCATTTGCCCAAAAAAAAAAAAAAATAAAAAAAAAATTTTTTTTTTAAGATTTTTTTTTTTTTAAGATCGAATTTGGGGGTTGTAGCTCGATGACCAGAGGTCACAGAAACCCCACATTGGGGGGGGGGGGTAGGTAGGTGAAGACCTACCCCACAACTGGTTAAAATATGGGACGGCTATCATTTATGGTTCCGGAGATACGGGCCTGCTTGCACAGCCTGTCAGAAGCTACATTCAGAGCGGCCAATATAAATACAAGCTGACACACTACAGCAGACCTATAGGATCACAGTGCTTATAATAATTATTTGTATATTACTCATGGTAATTAACCCCTTGCCACCCAGGCCAATTCTGACACTTCTCTACTACATGTAAAAATCATCATTTGTTTTTTGCTAGAAAATGACTCTATGGTGGTCTTTGCACTTTTTATGTTGCACGGTACAGAGCTGCACGATTCTGGCTAAAATGAGAATTGCAATTTTTTTGCTTAGAAGATAGATCACGATTCTCTCACGATTGTTGCGGCGTAACATCATCTTTCACATTAAAACAAAAACAAAAACAAAAAATGGGCTAACTTCACTGTTTTGTTTTTATGGTTTTTATTATTCATTGAAGTGGGAAAATGCAGTGTGACATAACATATTGCAGCAATAGCCATTGTATTCCCTAGAGTCTCTGCTAAAATATATATAATGTTTGGCAGTTCCAAGTAATTTTCTAGCAAATAATATTGCTTTCTAACTTAAGAAACAAGTGTTGGACTTTAAGTGGTTACATTTAGTTACAATGTTAGTTAGTTACAATGTTTCATTTTGTTTACAAACTTCGCAGACTGCCCAGATTTGTTCTTTACACACAGAAGTGTATCCCTTTGATCTAAGAAGGAAGTGTCAGTTACAATGTTTCCTGTTAAAAACTTGCCAGACTGCCCAGATATTTTCTTTTGACAGCTGAAAGTCTCTCCACTTGTTATATGAAAGAATCAGCAAACTCTGCATTGAAGATCGTCAGGGGGGTTGAATCGAGATCACGATTTTTTTAACGATTAATTGTGCAGCTCTAGCACAGTATTTGCGCAGCAATTTTTCAAACATGTTTTTTTGGAAAAAAATGTTTCATTCATTAAAAAAACAGTTAGTTAGTTAAGTTAGCACAATTTTTTTT
Source organism: Rana temporaria (assembly GCF_905171775.1). Lineage (NCBI taxonomy): Eukaryota > Metazoa > Chordata > Amphibia > Anura > Ranidae > Rana > Rana temporaria. The sequence goes on from NC_053493.1 coordinate 15,194,009, forward strand.
GGTATCCTAAGCGATGCTTTACATTTTTTTAGGTTACATGTTTAGAGTTACAGAGGTCTAGTACTAGAATTATTGTTCTCGCTCTAACGATCGTGGCGTATGTAACCTGTGTGTATCTGGCTCTGATACTACCAGTGCCTACCCAGCCACTGACTAGTATCTCTCCCCAGCCTGTCCCCACACACCCTCTCACCTGCTGACCTATGGATGGGGGAATCACTCCTGCAGTGTTATTGTGTTCTGCCAGTGCGTACAATGATCAGTGTTGCTAACTTTAGCTGGCAGCACTGATTGTTTTAAGAAAAAAACAGGCTGGTTGTACTCAAGTTGATTAATAGATTGACTTGTGTAAAACCAGCTAGCCCATACATAGATTGACTATGGCTGGTCTCTGCATAATTGGCGTAATTTCAATCCATGTATGACCCGCTTAACCACTACTCAGTCCCTAAATATCCTTCCACTCCTGTACATAGTGCTCACTGTCATACTCTACACACTCCTCTCCTGTACATAGTGCCCACTGTCATACTCTCCACACTTCTCTCCTATACATAGTACCCACTGTCATACCCTACACACTCCTCTCCTGTACATAGTGCCCACTGTCATACCCTCCACACTCCTCTCCTATACATAGCGCCACTGTCATACCCTTCACACTCCTCTCCTGTACATAGTGCCTGCTGTCATACACTTCTCTCCTGTACTTAGTGCCCACTGTCGCACCCTCCACACTCCTCTCCTGTACATACTGCTCACTGTCATACCCTCCACACTCCTCTCCTATACATAGTGCCCACTGTCATACCCTCCACACTCCTCTCCTATACATAGAGCCCACTATCATACCGTCTACATTCCTCTCCTGTACATACTGCCCACTGTCATACCCTCCACACTCCTCTCCTGTACATACTGCCCCATCATACCCTCCACACTTCTCTCTGGTACGTACTACCCTCTGTCATACCCCCTCACTCTTCCTGTACATACTGCCCATTGTCAAACCCTTCACACTCCTCTCCTGTACATAGTGCTTTTTTCCGTACCCTTTGTACTCCTCTGCTGTACATAGTGCCCACTGTTAGACCCTCCACATTCCTCTCCCTCACCTGCACATACTTCCCACTTATATACCGTCCATACTCCTCCCCTATGTCGCTTACCGACAAAAACAGTTCTTTAAAATTATACTGAATATCCTCAATGTTACCAGCTCTAGAATGGACACACTTTTGTTAGTTCAACTAAAGGAAATATCAGTTCATATATTTGTTCTGCCCCATTATTAGTACTCATTTAATTTTGTGATTACTACTATGATGTATAGAGGAACATCGGGGATCTCAGCTACTCTAAATATAGCACTTATATAAAAAAGTGGCCCTGAAAATATTTTTTAAATGTTGGCAACTGTGCACTTAGGCACTGCCCAAGGGCCACAGGGTCAGTAGGGGGCCCCATGAGAGGCTCCTGGGATCCTGTGATAATAAAGCGGTAGTAAACTTTCCTGACATTACTACTTTTTAGAGGCCCTGGGGTAGGTTATGCCACAATGTACAAGTATGCACAGCATATTAGCACATTAGTGTACACTTACATTTTCAGACTGAGCCCTCCAGTGCTGCGATGAATCAGGCGGGGCCTGGACACTTCCATCTTCACCCGGTCTTCCTTCTGGGTTCTGTGCCTTTGGTCACTTGCCTTGGCTGGGCTGTGTTCATGTCATTCCCACGCATTTATTTATTATTTATTACACCCCATTCACACCTCCGCGACAAAACGCCCGACGCCGGCCGCTCGTGCCGCTGGAGGGGAGAATTCCCATTGCTGTCTATGAGATGGTTCACATCTCATAGACGCCGTACACCTGCGGCATGAAAAAAAAGTCCCGGACCCTTTTTTTCAGGCAGCATTGGCGTTCGGTCATACAAAGCAATAGGAAGGATTTGTAAAAAAAAAAGTTACACTATTCGCGGCAAAATACGCCGCGTACGCGGCGTTACTTGTCGCGGAGGTGTGAATGCAGCCTAAAAGGCCCCACCAAAATCCTCAGAACCAGGCCCATGATGTTCTTAATCTGGCCCTGGCGGCAGTGGGTGCAGGGGCGGCACTGCAGCTGAGAGGAGAGGACACTTTCATTTCGGGATTCCCCCCCCCCGTCATGTCACGGATGGTGAGAGGAGAGAAAACAGAGGGAAGAGGAGGCCATCTCAATGTAATTTTTGGCAGCAGCACCCCCAATGATCAATGTCATTTTTGGCAGCAACATCCCCCCCCCCCGGTTCTTAATGTCATTTTTGGCAGCAGCACCCCCCCCCCCCGCCTCTCAATGTCATATTCGGCAGCAGCACCCCCCCTGCTTCCCAGTGTCCTGCCGGATTTACTCCCTTTGCCGCCCCAAGGCCGGGTCCTTTCAATGCCGCCCCCGCCTGCGCAGTACAGGGGGGGGACATTATCCGCCGGGGGGACTTTTTCGGCAGGACACTGGGAAGCAGGGGGGTGCTGCTGCCGAATATGACATTGAGAGGCAATGTAATTTTCGGCAGCAGCACCCCCCAATGATCAATGTCATTTTTGGCAGCAACATCCCCCCCCCGGTTCTCAATGTCATTTTCGGCAGCAGCACCATCCCCCCCCCCCCCCGCGTCTCAATGTCATATTCGGCAGCAGCACCCCCCCCTGCTTCCCAGTGTCCTGCTGAAAAAGTCCCCCGGCGAATAATGTCCCCCCTGTACTGCACAGGCGGCATTGAAGGACCTGGCCTTGGGGCGGCAAAGGGAGTAAATCCGGGCCTGACTCTATCCCTTGGAGTGAGATTTAGAGGCGCTAGCTGATAGTGTGTATACACAAAAAAAATAATAAAAATAAAAATATGCATAAATACCTAAATAAAGATGAGTGAATATAACAATAAACATGTGCATAAATAGTGACCATATATAACAAAATTAACCACAATAGTTGTTAAAGATCAATGAATAATAGTGCACAATAAAAAATGAAAGAATGAAAAATGTGCCAAAGCTTAAAAATAAAGTCCATATATATATAAATGATGAATCTTCAAAAACATAAGCAGAAGATCTTCCACCTTCACCAAGATATAGAAAGACCACCAAAAGTGCGCATGGATGGCACCTTACCGCAAATAATGGACCACTTTAATTAAAAACAGGTCAATTAGACAGATTGGAGATAATATTCCAGACCCAGATCTCTCAGTCTCAAAGTCTTGATAAAGCAACACTCCACGCCACATGAGGTATTAAAGCAAGAGAGAGAAAAATCGCCATAGAATAATATTGTTTTGGAACCGTGCAAAGCCGCACTATCGCAACAACGATAGTGCGGCTTTGCACGGTTCCAATTATCGGTAACGGGACTCCATCTATTCTCCCCATATTATCTACGCTCTCAACCTCAGTGCCGGGGCTAGGCACCCCATCAAGTAAGAGGCCATTTGGCGTTTTGTTTCTCTGTTTTATCAAATAAAAACAATATTATTCTATGGCGATTTTTCTCTCTCTTGCTTTAATACCTCATGTGGCGTGGAGTGTTGCTTTATCAAGACTGTGAGACTGAGAGATCTGGGTCTGGAATATTATCTCCAATCTGCCTAATTGACCTCTTTTTAATTAAAGTGGTCCATTATTTGCGGTAAGGTGCCATCCATGAGCACTTTTGGTGGTCTTTCTATATCTTGGTGAAGGTGGAAGATCTTCTGCTTATGTTTTTGAAGATTCATCATTTATATATATATGGACTTTATTTTTAAGCTTTGGCACATTTTTCATTCTTTCATTTTTTATTGTGCACTATTATTCATTGATCTTTAACAACTATTGTGGTTAATTTTGTTATATATGGTCACTATTTATGCACATGTTTATTGTTATATTCACTCATCTTTATTTAGGTATTTATGCATATTTTTATTTTTATTATTTATTTTGTGTATACATACTATCAGCTAGCGCCTCTAAATCTCACTCCACTGTCCAAATTGCATTTATGTAATTTCACAGAGAGCAGCTTGGCTATATATTTTAATTTTTCACTCATATTTATTCATATATTGGCGCGAGATTTCATTTCCACATGACTCTATCCCTTGCTTGTGATAGAGACAGACTTACCTGCATTGTCCTAGACCAAGCCTCCTGTTAGTCTGCCTTGCTTGCTGTTGGATTCCCTATGTATGACCCAGATTGGACTGCATTATCCCCTGAACTCAGCCTGCCTTTTACCTGGAACGGATATTGGATTATCCCCTGAACTCAGCCTGCCTTTACCTGAACTGTCTTTGAACCACGCTATCAGCCAAACTGCAAGTACCTGTTTGCTTTGTTCAGTTCGCATATGCCCTGGCATGGTGGCCAGACTCTATAGCAGCCTTTCTCAACCTTTTTACCCCAGGGGAACCCTTAAAAGAATTTTCAGGTCTCGGGGAACCCCTGATAAAACCCATTCATTGGGGGTCAGTGGGAACAATGTCCCTTACTTTGGTGGTCAGTGAGAAGAATGCAATTTTTTACAGTGGTGGTAAGAATGGCCCCCTTACAGAGAACTATGAAGATCCTTGGTGTCATACCACTGGCTCCTCCAAGTGGAATTGGTTTAGAACTATGTAGGCACCATCAAACAGGAGGTAAATCAGTAACAGCTCAAGGAACCCCTAGCCACCTCTGGAGAAACCCTAGGGTTCCACGGAACCCTGGTTGAGAATGGCTGCTCTATAGCATTGTGTTTAAGTCCTGGGGGCAACCAAGTACCAGTAGGCCTGCTTGCCTTAAGGGGAAGGGGGCTGCTATAGGTGAAGTGCACAGTAGCCAGCTATAGTGTCTGGCCACCTGCGTTGGGGTAGACGTGACATTCGTGACACTTATGTCTTGTTTGTCTTGAACCTTGAACTCTTTGCTCCTCATATGGACTTCCTATTAAAGCCAGGCCTTTGCACTTCGTGTTTGCCAAATTATTGTGCTCTCCCCAGCCAATATCTACCTCTCATTACTGAACTTTGGCTTGTTCCTTGACTACGCCTCTCCTTGATCCAAACCTGCAACCACTTGTTACTGACCCTTGGCTTGTTTTGTGGCTATGCTTCTGTTTGATCCCAAACTTTTATGTTTGCTTCTTGATCCCGGCTTGCTCACCTCCTGGTGGGGCAATCCTGAGGACTGTGACCTGGGAGTGTTTGACTGACGGACTGACCGAGAGGGGGGGTGGCGGTTGGTTTGTTTGTGGCCTCACAAATAATAGAGCACCAGCCGCCATTGGTGATCACATAGCTCTGTTAATAAACAAAGCCATCTTGGAGACCTACTGTAGCTTAATCAAAAAAGCCATGTCAAAAGGGGACCAAAATCGACTTTTGCTATGCAAAATTACATATAAGCCAATTTTCACAACATTATTGTCAGGAATGAAATTGCTGCGTTCACGGTGAAATGGTCTGCTCACTCCTATTCTTTTTCCAGGAAATATAAACATACAATAATGACTTCAACCTTCAGGTATTGACAGCAAAATTGTATTTTTTCTCTACAAAAGATCATTCTACAAAATTGTGCTTCTTCATTTACTGCAGCAGTTGCTTTATTTATTTTATGTTTATATATATATATTTTTTTTAAATAATTTTTGACTTCGTTAACATTTGCACACTCAGGGCCAGATCCTCAAACGAATTACGCCGGCGTATCTATGGATACGCCGCATAATTTCAAAGTTCCCCCGTCGTATCTCTGTTTTGTATCCACAAAACAAGATACAACGGAATCTGGACTCGATCCGACAGGCGTACGTCTTAGTACGCCATCCGATCGTAGGTGCATATTTACGCTGGCCGCTAAGTGGCGTTTCCGTCGAATTCCGCGTTGAGTATGCAAATTAGCTAGATCCACGAACGTACGTCTGGTCGGCGCATTTTTTTACGTCGTTTGCGTTCGGCTTTTTCCGGCGTATAGTTACCCCTGCTGTTAAGTATGGCCGACGTCGAATTTTGAAAATGTTACGTCGTTTGCGTAAGTTGTTCGCGAATAAGGCTTTGCGTAGAATGACGTCACCGTCGTAAGCATTAGCTTGTTCTGGTTTAATTTCGAGCATGCGCACTGGGATACCCCCACGGACAGCGCATGCGCCGTTAAAAAAAAACGTAATTTACGTTGGGTCACGACGTATTAACATAAAACACGCCCCCATCACATAGATTTGAATTGCGCGCCCTTACGCCGCCAAAGCTACACTACGCCGCCGTAACTTACGGCGGGAAATCTTTGAGGATACAAAAAAAAAGTAAGTTACGGCGGTGTAGTGTATCTGAGATGCACTACGTCGGACGGAGAGAAGCGCCGCGCTTCGTGGATCTGGCCCTCAGTAGTGAATACTTATTAATAGTGAAACATCTTATACAATTATTATTATTTTTTTTTAATGATTGCGTTTTTTTTTTTAAAGTTACATAGTTATATAGTTACATAGTAGGTGAGGTTGAAAAAAAGACACAAGTCCATCAAGTCCAACCTATGTATGTGATTATATGTCAGTATTACATTGTATATCCCTGTATGTTGTGATCGTTCAGGTGCTTATCTAATAGTTTTTTGAAACTATCGATTCCCCCCCCTGCTGAGACCATGCCTTGCCGCTCTTATGCCGCGTATAGACGGACGATTTTTGTGATAGAAAAAAACAACGTTTTATGTGCTGAAAAAAAACCCGACGTTTTTGAAACTTAATTTTTAAAAACGACGTAGCGTACACACCATAGGTTTTTTTAAATGCTCTAGCAAAGCGCGGTTACGTTCAGCACGTACAACGGCACTCTGTTCCATTCAAGCTCGCTTCATAACTTGCTTCTGAGCATGCGCGGTTTTAAAAACGTTGTTTTAAACGTTGTTTTGCCCACACGCTATCGTTTTAGGCCTTGTACTCACGACCGATCGTGCGCTGGAAACTGTCTGCCCCGACAGTTTCCGCGTACAAGGCTGATTTGTGTTTTGTTCCGCTGGCTGTGTACACACCAGCGGACCAAATTCCCCGTCGTACCGAACGCGTGCTCGTAAACTACGTAACGACGTCACTATAAAGGGGAAGACCAAAGTTAATGCGCCGCCCCTCTGTTCCTCTTTTGCTAGTTACGTGTGTGCTCGTGTTAGTGAAGGTTTGGTTAGAGCTGATTCGCGCTTCTTCTCGGTCTCCAGGCTTTGGGACAGCGTGTATTCACGGGTTCAGTGCGTGTGCTTGCGGTAACGTAGTGTGTCATTCGCTATAGGCAAGCAGGTTGTTTCTGCTTTAGCAGTTGCAATCCTGTGCGCTCGTATCTGTTTGTCACGCGTTTGTCGCAGGTAGTGCTGGGATTTGCGAGTGCTTTCTGTTTCAGTGTGTTCTTGACTGACCAGCCGGCGCGGTTTGAAGCCATGATGGTAGCAGCAGCGTCAATTTCGGCGAGTTGGTGCGTGTTATGGGAATGGCTGCTGGATATGTTCAATTGTCCAGTACTTTGGGCCAGAGAAACAGGGGGCGGAGGCCGTTTCTGGGACCAAGAATTGGTTCGCCAGCGTGACCAGTTCTCACATATGCCTCTGCTTAGGGAACCTCCAGGAGGAATAATCCTAATGACTTTAGGAATTTTCTCCGCATGACGGACCCCGTATTCCATCCGTCTGCTGGATCTTCTGTCCCCCTATATCACGAGGCAGGACACTGTGATGCGCCAAGCCATCACGGCCGAGCAGAGGCTTATTGCCACGTTGCGGTACCTGGCGACTGGGAGGAGCCTGCAGGACCTCAAGTTCTCGACAGGCATCTCTCCGCAGGCGCTTGGGGTCATCATACCGGACACGTGTGCTGCCATCATCAAAGTTATGCATGAGGAGTATATTAAGGTAAGTTTCCTGGCTCTAATAATGTGGCCAACTAACTTTCTTTTTATTTTCCCAGATATGCTGTGTGTTTAACTAACGTTACCTTTTCTCCCTATGCATGTTGATATCAGCTTTACATGTTTTATTCTTGGCCTACCTGCATATTTGTCCCTTACCCAATATTAACCTGTCCAGCATGCTATCCTAGGGACAAAACCCACCTTGCCATTTTTTTCTAACAGGGACTTTTTGGTTTTTGTGCCCCCCCCCCCCCCCCTTCAAACTTTTATTGTCCCATCAGAGGGCTGTGGAGTCTCTTAATGAAGTGGCCCTATATATTTCATTTCCCAAATCTCCATGCACATTTTTCTAATGCAATTTTAATACTGTGAACTGTCACAAGGATGCTTGTAGGATGTATTTGTACAAAGTACTAAATCTCTATTTTGTTTGTCCCACAGCTACCCTCCACACCACAGGAATGGCAGTCTGTGGCTTCCCAATTTGCCCAGCGGTGTGATTTTCCAAACTGCGGTGGAGCAATAGATGGGAAACACGTCCGCATTGTGCCCCCACCCCGCTCGGGGTCGTACTATTAAATTACAAGGGTTATCATAGTATTGTGTTGATGGCGGTGGTGTCGGCACAGTATGAGTTTCTATATGTGGACGTGGGGAAGAACGGCCGGATGTCTGATGGGGGAGTGTTCGCACGGACTGATTTCTATGATCGTCTCCAAGCTGGTGGTCTGGCATTGCCACCAGATGAAGATAATGTGGAAGGACTTCCGTTTGTGTTTCCTAGCGGACGAGGCTTTTGGGCTTGGTCCTCACCTCATGCGGCCTTTTCCCCAGAGGACCCTCACCTCAGAGAGGAGTGTGTTTAATTTTCGGTTGGCCAGGGCTCGGAGGGTAGTCGAGAATGCCTTTGGGATACTCACCAACCGGTTCCGCCTGTTCAGGACATCGATACATCTGGCGGAATATAAATTGGACACCGTTGTATTTGCCTGCTGCATTTTGCACAACTTTTACGCAGGCACTCCCAGACGTACCTACCCGACATCGGTTCTGAGGCAAGACTACCCTCAGATCCCCTTCCCGGGCTGGACACTGGTCGCGCTGGCTTGGCCCCCCAATCAGCTCGTGAGGTACGCGACAAATATGTTGAGTACTTCATGGTCGGGGGCCATTGCTATGCCAGATCATATTTCTTTCTAATTCGGCCCCCAAAGAAAGGAATAATTCTAAAAAATAATAAATAATTAGACCATTGGACTTTATACAGTTGTTTGTCATTAATGCTTTTTCTCTTTTTCTGTCTTCCTGGTTCTCTAACTAACTTCTTCAATTGTAATGCATAATTGATTTCTCCACTTTTAGTAACTAACCACATTTTGCACATTATTCACTCATCTACAAACAGGGTATTGAGTCTAGAAATAAGAAGCAACTCCATTTGTAAATGTTGAGGTCAATTTTTTTAATTTTTGCTTGTTCATGACCCCAAAAATAATTTTATATTTTTTTCATTACTCCCTGCTTTTGTACTTAGGAGTCTTCAAAATTTTTTAAAATTTTCTTTTTTTTTTCAGGTAATTCAACCAAAAATATTATGCAGATTATACATTTATTAACAAGTTCACTTTTTTTTTCATCAAATATAGTTAGATTTATTGTTTACATATATAATATATAATAGATTTATTTGGTGGGGTGTTTACCGCCTTAATTTTTTTTTTGGCCATATTTTTTAGGCACAAAAAACAATAATTTTTTAACCATTTTTTTTTTTTTTGGTGTGTTTTTATAAAAGAAAATTTTTAGGTGAGAATTTGGAGTCAAATCTCTACTTCACTAAATTCAGTGATTAGAAGATTTATAATTCTATATATATATTTAAAAAATTTTTTGGCGTTGTTTATTCTTTATGGTCTAAACTTTATAGTATCCCAAAATGTTCAACATGGTCAAAAAAGTAACAAAATCCAATTCAAAAAATATAAAAACTCACAACAGCAGTCAGTCATGGTGTGCTTTCACACTGGAACACGCCAAAATTGGAAGATACACACATTCAGTGCAAACTCGCCAAATGTCATTGGTTCAACAGACAAATGGCCACATGTGCTATCTGACATCACAGAATATCAATGTCTGTGTTTTGTGGGAGCAAACCCTTCCTCTCAACTACTTGAGGATGGAGGAGGGGGTTGGACCCACAAAGCACAGACATTAGATATTCTGTGATGGCAGATAGCACATGTTGGCACACTGTGTGTGTATCTTCAATTTTGGCGTATTCATTATTCAAACTGTTAAAATGTTTGTGGGGGCGGGGATGGGCGGGGGGTG
>NC_053493.1:15504733-15697233 GCF_905171775.1 Rana temporaria
ATTGTTCTTAAGGAGGGTGAACTACCGCTTTAACTTTTTTTTTATATCTCAAAAGCGCTAGCTAGGTACTACTCACCTGCTAGGCGCTGCTACGACCGTCCGCTCCGATTTCGTTTGATCGAATAACTTATAAAAAATCCTCCAGGCCTTTTCCATCTTGCTTGTGGGCATGCTGAATCCCACAAGCAAGCACTTCCTGGATTTCTTCCCGGAATGCCCCCATCATGCACCGCAGGATCTCACGCATGCACTGTGTTGACGGTGTTGGCTGTGTTGACGGCTGTGTTCCCTTAGTTAAAATGGCAAATTAGTATCCGCCCTCGTCACATGATGCCCTTTGCGAGTCATGTGACCCGCTTCCGCGTCACGTGACACTCAAGCTAGCGCGAGAACAGGCCTAGCTACTTGGGATGGCCTCCTGTGAGTTGTGAAACGTCACTCCCAGGAGACCTTGCGCCCAGATCACATTACGCCTGGACTCGTCGGGGGAAAAGGAGCGACACGCCCACTCCCCGCTGGGAAGAAGACCCGGAAGTCATCTAGAACACAGGTAAGGATACACATTTTAAAGAAAATGACAACGCAGCAGTGCTAGATTAGGGCTGGGGGTAGGAGAGCAATGAAGTTCAATTTTAGGGTGAACCTCCGCTTTAAAGGAGAAGTATGTTTTTTTTTTTTTTTTTTTTCCTAATCATACTTACCTAGGTGAATGCAGCATCGGGTCGATGCATCTGTCCCCCAGGCGTCTCTGCGCTGAGAATCGAGTCACCGAACATATCTCGGTTCTCTCGGCTCCCTGAGACTGTGAATCAGCAGCTTTTCTGCTCAGCTCTTCTGCGCTCACTGGATCACTGAGCTGTGGAGGGGCGGGGAGCGGCTGTCTCATCGGCTCGCTGAGAGGCTGAGGCCGCATACACACGATCAGTCAAAACCGATGAAAACGGACTGAAGGTCCGTTTCATCGGTTAACCGATGAAGCTAACTGATGGTCTGATGTGCCTACACACCATCGGTTAAAAAAAGATCGTGTCAGAACGCGGTGACGTAAAACACACGACGTACTGAAAAAAACGAAGTTCAATGCTTCCGAGCATGCGTCGACTTTTTGATTCTGAGCATGCGCGGCCTTTTGACCGATGCTTTTGCATACTAACGATCGGTTTTGACCCATCGGTCAGGCGTCTATCAGTCAAATTTTAAAGCAAGTTCTATTTTTTTGGACCGAGGGATAACTGACCGATGGCGCCCACATGATCGGTTTGGACCGATGAAACGGACCTTCAGTCCGTTTTCATCGGTTTTGACTGATCGTGTGTACGCGGCCTCAGACTGCCATCAGTCCAGGCACCTGGCAGATCCAGACTTCCGAAGTGTGGATGATGTGGTGCCTGGACTGAACTTGGTGATTTCAGCATAGAGCAGACTTCAGACCGCTCTCTGAGGCCTTGTACACACGACCGAACATGTCCGCGGAAACTGGTCCGTCGGACCAGTTTCCGCGGACATGTTCGGTCGTGTGTAGGGCCGACCGGACAATTTCCCGGCCTAGCGTACAGGTTTCCAGCGGACAAAAGTTTCTTAGCATGCTAAGAAACTTGTCCGCTGGAAGCATGTCCGTCGGACATGTCCGCTGGCCCGAAATCCCATTGAACTTCCTGGTGCGTGCACGTCGCGGCGTCATCGTCGCCGCCACGTCATCGCGTATTCTGTCCGCGGGGAATTTGGTCTGATGGTGTGTACACACATCAGGCCAAATGATCCCAGCGGACATGTCCGATGAAAACGGTCCGCGGACCGTTTTCATCGGACATGTCTGGTCGTCTGTACGAGGCCTCACAAAAACGGGTCACAGGAGTGCAAAACGAATTGCACGCCTGTGAAATTTTTAGGAGAAGCCCAGCCAAACAAGCCCAAGCTGGACTTCTCCTTTAATGCGACCACCCCGCCTTCTACCCAGTATTTAGAACTTTATGATCATAGTTATACAATTTTATCTTCTTGGGACCTCAAAACTACAGCCCTCCATCTGTTGCAGAACTACACATCCCATGAGGCATTTAAAACCCTGACATTCACAGACATGACTAGGCATGATGGGAATTGTAGTTTCTAAACAACTGGAGGGCCGTAGTTTGGAGACCCCTGCCCTAAAAAGTACATTATATAGCCAAAACTATGTGGAAACCCATCCAAATGGTGGAGTTCAGGTGTTCCCAGTGAAAGGAGCTGTTGATGCTACAACAGGCGGTTTTCAACTATGGCCTGTAGATCAAATGTGGCCCGCTCCAAGCTTTCGTCTGGCCTACAGCTAGGGTCAGTGGTGTATTCTCAATGTGGGCCCACTGTGCTGGCACACAAGTCTCAGTGCAGGACAGCAAAAGTCCACCAGCAACCAATCACATGACTGCCCCAGCACCCCCAGGAGGATGAAACTTCCTATGAATAGTGGTGAGGACCCTGACGTAAGGGGGGACTCGGATGTGGGGTCTGTAATAAGGGGGCACTCGGATGTAGACTTTGATGTAAGGGGGCACTAGGATGTCAACTCTGATGTAAGGGGAGACAATGATGTAATGACAATGATGTAAGAGGGGACTCAGATGTGCACTCTGATGTACAGGAGGTAGGGGGGGGGCACTGATGTAAGGGGGGGGGACCTGGATATGGACTCTGATGTATGGGGGCGCACTAATGTAAGAGTGGACTCTAGTGAGGAGGCTGATGTAAGGGGGATTGTTTTGATAATTTTTTTCTCTGTTGTTCTGAATATCATGCTGGTTACAAAAATCTCCTAGTAAAACGTTCATTTATTTAAATTGTATGCATTTTTTTTTTGAGTCCAGGAACATTTATAAAATATATGACGTGGCCCTCGTACTAAAAAATTTGGAGACACTTGTGCTACAGCACACAAAGACATTGTAGACAACTATGCTTTTCAAACCTTGTGGTCACATTTTGGTGAAGACTCTTTACTGTTCCAGCATGACTGTGCCCCTGTGTACAAAGCAAGCTCAATAAAGACATGGTTTCACCAGTAAGGTGTGGAGGAAGTCAAGTGTCCCTCACAGATCGCTGACCTTGAGGTCAGCGATCTGTGAGGAACACTTGACTTCCTCCACACCTTACTGAACAACTTTGGGATGAATTGGAAGGGAGGGACACTTGACTTCCTCCACACCTTACTGAACAACTTTGGGATGAATTGGAAGGGAGGGACACTTGACTTCCTCCACACCTTACTGAACAACTTTGGGATGAATTGGAACGCAGATTGCAAGCCAGGTCCTCTCATCCATGATTGGTACCTGACCTCATAAATGGTGGCCATAAAGACCAGTTTGGTGTAGAGGAACCTAAGTGGTCTTCAACAAGCTCTGACCTCAACCCTATTGAACACCTTTTGGATGTATTGGAAGGCTTATTGGAAGCCAGGTCTTCCATTCAACATCAGTACATGACCTGACAAATGGCTGAATAGGCAAACATTTCCAAAAGACACACTCCAAAATCTTGTGGAAAGCCTTCCCAGAAGAGTCAATATGAACTATATATTGATGTCAATAGTCCAGATAGAGGTATTTTCTAGGGGAGTGCTATGATCTCTGTGTGAGGTAATAAATACCTGAAAATAGTACACTAAATCATGCTACTACACTATACATAAAAATATGAAAATATGTCTGATGATAGGTCCATGTCAGGGCTGGGCTTAGCCCTTCCTTCTATGAGCTGGCCACTCAGCTGTCTGCTAATTGCCAGCTCCTATCTCTCCACAGTGACCCCCCTGTTGATGATCCTGCTCCTCAGTCCTGGCTACTTAAGCCTTCCAGCTCATCTGCTCTCTGCCTTCGCCTTGGTCAACATTACAACATCACAGAGATCTCCTGCGTTCATGTTGAAGACTTGTTTGGCTGACGTTCCTTCTGGCTCCAGACACTGCTTGCTGTTCTACCACGTTTATCCCTGGCTTGGCTGACTATCTGATCCGGTTGCTGAACTCTGGCTATGTTTTGACTATGCTTACTCTGTTTATCTTTTTTTATTATTATTATTATTATTAATAAACAAGTGTGATTTAACTGTACTTCTGTCTCAGTCGGATTCATGGTTTCTGACACTCCACTGTAAGACATGATACCATTTGGAACTTTTCGCTCTCTTGTTTGCCATCCTAACACAAATTTCCACAATACTGTACATTCCGTAGAAAATTTTATAGTTTCTGGGAGATGGTAAATGGATTAAAAAAAATGGAGCAAATGTTCATGCAGACTTGTGAGTGTACATTCATGAACAATTTTTAACTTGAAATTTCAAAGCGTTAAATAAAATAAAAAAATACTTTTGCTTAAAAAATGTATTTCACCTAAAATGGATACCTACGTATATTGACTGTTTTCGTTCCTCCCAACATCTGGTGAGTGCAGCTTCTGGACCAAAATCCTGATGATACAGATGAAAAGTATAAAATTGACCTAAAAAAAACAAAAAAAAAACATTACTCTGAAACAAAATAACATTTGGAATTGACAGGGCAAGAGAAGCTTTACAAAACATTTAAGAAAAAAAAAAAATCAAACCAATTTTCATTACTGCCTGCCTTGTAGTTGCATTCGGATAGCGGCGGAATAAAGTCATGTATAGCGAGACAGGATAGCAGCCATCTCGGGCCTGACATCAGCCTGCTTGGGACTTTGTGTCATATATCGCAAGTATGATGATGTCAAGCCCAAAGGATACAGCTATGCGAGGCGAAGCGGAGCCGGACCGGGAACAGATGACATGGCGGCTAAAAATCGTTAATTAGGAGTTACAACTGTGCAGCTTCAAGCAACCACACAATATAATAATAATAAACAAAAACAACACATATAATAAATAACATAACAGCAATAATAAAATACACTTTATGGAATAAAAGATTTCTTAAAAAAAAAAAAAGGAAATAGAAATTATTGAAAGTTCAGTGGTTTTGTTTACCTAATTTTTGATTAAGAAAATAAATTTTTCGTGACTAACTCCATGGCAGCATACGAATGGGCAAACTCCAACTTCGCTCCTACCCCACAGGACCGCACTTCCATAAATTTTGTGGCTCAGCAGTGGCTGAAACAGTCCACGTGTGAAGCTAGCATCCTTATCGTGTTATTTTTGTATATTAAAGTTTGTTAGCTATAACTGTAGATAAAACCTTTCTTGTTCTCTATCCTACCCTTGTTTGGGGTTAGCTATTTTGCATTCATATGATACCATGGAGTTAATGATGAAAAACGTAACATTTTTCTCAAATACTTACCAAAATTTTTCGCAAATACTTACTGTACCAAAATTTTTCTCAAATACTTACCAAAATTTTTCTTTCCTGATTTACTCCATGGCAGCATAGGGTCCCTTCCAGTTGTTGTGTAGGCTAGTTATGTAACACGTGGACTAGATCACCCTCAAAATGTATGTATGGGGTCCTATGTGATTGAAACCTTACTTGTTGTGCATCCCACCCTTGTTTGGGGTTAGCTATTTCCCATTCACATGATGCCATGGAGTTGATGATGGAAAACGAAAAATTGCTCTCAAATACTAATTATTTCCTTTCATGATTTACTCCATGGCAGCATAGGGTCCCTTCCAGTTGTTGAGTAGGCTAGTTATGCAACACATGGACTGGATTAGCCTCACAATTTATGGATGTGAGGTCCTATGTGATTGAAACCTTATTTGTTTTGCATTCCACCCTTGTTTGGGGCTAGCTATTTCCCATTCATATGATGCCATGGAGTTAAGGATGGAAAACTTAAATTTTTCTCAAATACTTACCAAAATTTTTCTTTGCCAATTTACTACATGGCAGTATAGGGTCCCTTCCAGTTGTTGAGTAGGCTAGTTACGCAACTCGTGGACTGGATCAGCCTCAAAATGTATGGAATTAAGGTCCTATGTGATTGAAACCTTACTTGTGCATCCCACCCTTGTCTGGGGCCAACTATTTCCCATTCATATGATGCTATGGAGTTGATGATGGAAAACTTAAAATTGCTCTCAAATACTTACTAATTATTTCCTTTCATGATTTACTCCATGGCAGCATAAGGTCCCTTCCAGTTGTTGAATAGGCTAGTTATGTAACACATGGACTAGATCACCCTCAAAATGTATGTATGTGGGGTCCTATGTGATTAAAACCTTACTTGTTATGCATCCCACACTTGTTTGGGGCTAGATTTTTCCCATGTGTATGCTGCCATGGAGTTAATGAGGGAAAATGGAAAATTGCCATCAAATTTTTACAGTAGATTTTCCTTTCTTGATAAACTCCATGGCAGCATAGGATCCTTTCCAGTTGTTGAGCTAGCCAGTTACTTAACAGTTTCTGGATTGGATCAGCCTCAAAATGCATTGAAGTGGGGTCCTATGTGATTGAAACCTTACTTGTTCTGCATCGCAACCCTTGTATGGGCAAGTATGTATGTATAGCTATTTCCCATTTGTATGCTGCCATGGAGTTAATGAGAGAAAACTGAAAATTGTTCTTCAATACTTACCAAAATGTCCCCTTTCCTGATTAAAGCCATGGTAGCATAGTGTCCCTTCCAGTTGTTAAGTAGGCTAGTTACGGAACACGTAGACTAGATTAGCCTCAACATGTATTGAAGTGGGGTCCTATGTGTTTGAAACCTTACTTGTTATGCATCCCACCCTTGTTTTGGGCTAGCCATTTCCCATTTGTATGCTGCCATGGAGTTAATGATGGAAAATGTAGATCTATTCTCAAATACATACCAAAATGTTTCTTTCCCAATTTACTTCATGGCAGCATAGGGTCCCTTTTAATCGTTGAGTAGGCCACCTACGTAACACATGGACTGGAACAGCCTCTAAATATATGTATGTGGGGTCCTATGTGATTGAAACCTTAATTGTTGTGCATCCCACCCTTGTTTGGGGCTAGCTATTTCCCATTCATATGATGCCATGGAGCTAATGATGGAAAATTGCTATCAAGTGGGGTCATATGTGATTTAAACCTTACTTGTTCTGCCTCGCAACCCTTGTATGGGCTAGTATGTATGTATATCTATTTCCCATTTGTATGCTGCCATGGAGTTAATGAAGGAAAACTGAAAATTGAACTGAAAATTGTTCTCAAATACTTACCAAAATGTCCCTTTCCTGATTAAAGCCATGGTAGCATAGTGTCCCTTCCAGTTGTTAAGTAGACTAGTTACAGAAACACGTAGACTAGATTAGCCTCAACATGTATTGAAGTGGGGTTCTATGTGTTTGAAACCTTACTTGTTCTGCATCCCACTCTTGTATGCGGCTAACTATTTCCCATTCGTATACTGCCATGGAGTTAATGAGGGAAAACTTAAAATTGTTCTCGAATACTTTCCAAAATGTTCCTTTCCTGATTAACGCCATGGCAGCATAGAGCCCCTCCCAGTTCTTGAGCAGGCTAGTTATGGAACCCATGGACTGGATCAGCCTCAAAGTTTATGGGAGTGGGGTTCGAAGGGGTAGGAGCAAGGGCAGAGTCTACCCATTTACATACTGCCATGATCAGGAAAATCCGGAAAGGAAAATGATGGTAAGTATTTGATAACAATTTTCTGTTTTTGTTAAAAGGGAAATTTTCACAAATGTATTTTTTTGGATATGATAAGGAACGATAAGTATCTCTTCCAGGTTTTTTTTTTTTTATAGGGGTGTCCCTACACAAGTATTCTTTTAATGAATGTTGCAGATTTAAAAAAAAGACGGAAAACAACTTTTTTTTTTATTAACCTTAACTGTCAAAGTGTGTATAAGATTTTAGGGATTGGGTTTACATTAATTCAACATTTTTTATAAACAAGTTACAATAATTAGTACATTTTGCAGAACAATACAAAATATAACAATAGAAATGTTTTCTTCTCCTTCTCTTTGCAACTCTGCCGCCCTGCAGCCCCGTTCTTCACACAATATGAAGAAGACAATTTGGCTCAAAATTATTTCTAGACGGCAAATTTAGAGCAGCAGGAAATGGCAAATTGGTGTCTAATTTTGATCACACGTGTTAGCTAAACATGCTGGTTTATTACACCAATGTTACTATTAACAACTTAACAGAGAAAAGATTAAACATTGTGCTCATTTCTACTTAGTTTTTTTTTTTTTTAAATACATTGATGAGTTTTATCCTTAGAACTGACTACCGTATTTATCGGCGTATACCGCACACTTTTTTGCCCTGAAAATCAGGGCAAAATGGTGGGTGCGCGATATACGACGATACCCGCTTTCCCGCTCCAAGTTTGAATACTGCGCCGGCATATACCGAGCGCAGTACACTCGCGTATAGTCGGGCAGTCTCTGCTCCTCTCGCGCTCACGTCCTGGACGTCCAGGACGTGAGCGCGAGAGGAGCCGAACCTGCCCGACTATACACGAGTGTACTGCGCCGGCATATACCGAGTGCAGTACATTCGTGTATAGTCGGGCAGGCTCGGACGCCGCAGAAGGATGCCGGACCCAACGAAGAGGACACCCGAAGCCGCAGACGGACGCCGGACCCGACGAGGCCGCCGATGGTCGCCGCGCAGGACACCAAAACTGTAAGTACAAAAAATCTTTTCATGCGGAATGCGGGTCCACTTTAGGGGTGCGCGATATACGCCGGAGCGCGCAATACCCCGATAAATACGGTATATAATTATATTAAATTGTCTGAAAAAGAACGGCAATGTTATGTGGTCGTCACGACCACTTCAGAAATCCCCCCCTCCAACTTCTTAAGCCCTGTACACACGATCGGTCCATCCAATGAGAGCGGTCTGATGGACCGTTTTCATCGGTTAACCGATGAAGCTGACTGATGGTCCACCACGTCTACACACCGATCGTGTCAGAACGCGGTGACGTAAATCACAACGACGTGCTGAAAAAAAACGAAGTTCAATGCTTCCAAGCATGCGTCGACTTGATTCTGAGCATGCGTGGATTTTTAACCGATGGACGTGCCTACAAACGATCGTTTTTTTTTCTATCGGTTAGTTATCCATCGGTTAAATTTAAAACAAGATTTCTTTTTTTTTAACCTATGGATAAATAACCGATGGGGCCCACACACGATCGGTTTGGTCCGATGAAAACGGTCCATCAGACCGTTCTCATCGGTTTGACCGATCGCGTGTACACGGCATTACTCCTTCCCCTAAATTTGCTAATGAGAAATAGTAATAATTTAGTCCTATATGCTGAGTGTTTTTGTAATAAAAGTAAGATTCATGTGGATTGCGATACAACATTCAGATGTTTACTGCATCAACCCCCCAGAGCTCCCTCTGACTATTCAGTTGGAAGTTGGAAGCATAATAAAACATTAAGGCATAATTATAGGCAAAAAACATATTTATGTTAGATTTGGATGAGAATGGAAAGGGATTAGAACCTCTCTTAACCCCTTCACGCCTAAGGGTAAAACAAATCTTAATGCCTAAACACAATTTTGCAACTTTGACATGTGTTAGTAAAACCGTACATATCACCACAACTACTTTGTGCATCCAGGTGGATTATACCACATTTTTATCAGGACAAATTGGGCTTTTATTTGGTGGTGGTAAATGGTAATGGATATCTCCTGATTTTATTTATCAAAGGAAAACTGGCCCAAAAATAAAAAATGTTTTTAACCACGTAACAACCAAGGACGTCATATGAGGTCCTCGACTTTGTGCGGTGATATCTGAATGATGGGGCAGCTACAGGCATCATTCAGATATCACCGTCTTCAGCGATTCTGTGCACGATAAGAATGATCAAAGCGGCAGTTACGCTGCTTGATCGTTCTTATAGGCAGCGGGAGGGGACGTCCCCCCCTCCCGCCGCCATCCGGTGCTTCTCCGGGCTCTCCCTTGCCATCGGGGGCCCGGAGAGCGAATCGGCCGGCGCTGGCTGGGAAGCATAGAGATGACTGGTGACCAGATGGTCACCAGTCATCTCTATGACTGTCGGAGGCCCGGGCGCGATGTTATGACATCACGCCCGGTACCCGGGAAGTAAACAAAGCCGCAATCGCGGCTGTCGGCGTGAGACCTGTGAATTTTTTTTTCACAATCTCATGCTTGTAAGCCTGGATGAGAGATGTGGGGTCTTATTGACCCCACATCTCTCCATAAAGAGTACCTGTCACACTGATTCCTATTACAAGGGATGTTTACATTCTTTGTAATAGAAATAAAAGTGATAAAAAATAAAAATAAAAAAAATGTGTAAAAATAAAAAAATTAAGTAAAATAAAAATAAAATGTTTTTTTTTTTTTAAACGCCGCAGAAGCGAACAGGCATGCAAGTCCCGCCCACATATGTAAACGCCGTTCAAACCCCACATGTGAGTTATCGTCGCGTGCGGCAGAGCGTGTGCAACAATTCTAGCACTAGACCTCCTCTGTAACTCGAAAATAGTAACCTGTAAAAAAAATTAAAGCGTCGCCTATGGAGATTTTTAAGTACCAAAGTTTGGCGCCATTCCATGAGTGTGCGCAATTTCAAAGCGTGACATGTTAGGTATCTATTTTTTTTTTCTTTAATTTTCACCAAGTGATCTGGCCAGTAACACACTTCCTATCTGAGGGTGGCTCCACTTTGGATGGAGGAGCAATGGAGACACCATTGAACAGCAGCATTGCCAATCTGGGGAGATGTGTCTTAGAAGCACGATCAAATTTAGATGGACTGACAACTAGACTTTACTTGACAGACAGCTTGGTCTGTTAATCACTTGCCTACCGGGCACTTTTACCCCCTTCCTGCCCAGGCCAATTTTCAGCTTTGAATGACTATTGCATCCATCAGTGCCTCCTCATCAGTACCCTTCAATGCCTACCTGTGCTGTCTCTCTATGCCCATCAGTGCCGCCTATCAGTGCCCATCAGTACTGAATATTAGTGCCTCCTCATCAGTGCCCTTCAATGCCATCTCATCAGGGCCCACCAGTTCCGCCTCATCATTGCTCATCAGTTCCACCTCATCAGTGCTGCCTATCAGTGCTGCATATTAATGCATCCTCGTCAGTGCCCCTCAGTTCCGCCTCATCAGTGCCCCTCAGTTCCGCCTCATCAGTGCCCCTCAGTTCCGCCTCATCAGTGCCCCTCAGTTCAGCCTCATCAGTGCCCCTCAGTTCAGCCTCATCAGTGCCCCTCAGTTGCGCCTCATCAGTGCCCCTCAGTTGCGCCTCATCAGTGCCCCTCAGTTGCGCCTCATCAGTGCCCATCAGAGCAGCCTCATCAGCGCACATCAGCGAAGGAAAAAAATTACTAATTTACAACATTTTCTAACATAAACTTTTTTCTTCTTCTAATTTTCAGTCTTTTTGATTTTTATTTGAAAAATATAAAAAAGCCAGTGGTGACCAAATACCACCAAAAGAAAGCTCTATTTGTCTCAAAACAATTATAGAAATTTTGTTTGGGTACAGCGTTGCATGACTGCAAAATTACCAGTTAAATTGGCGCAATGCTGAATAGCAAAAAATGCCCTGATCATAAAGGTGGTAAAACCTTCCGGTAGTCAAGAGATTAAGCCACCATTGTATAATATTAGATATGATTGGGCCATGTATAAAAGTTAGCTGTAGTCTACCATAGACAGAACACACTAGTACAATTGTAATAGACAATTCCTTTTTTCTTGCCTTTTTTTATTTATTTTTTCAGATAAGTGTTCAATAGAGTGACTGTAAAATACTTTACCAATATGGAGACCAAAATTGGAGTTTTGATGATCCACCATAGGTGGGACTCGATTGTGTCCCAGCACCTGCGTAGAGATAACATGGCAATAAAACCACAAATGTTTTTAAAACAGGTGAAAAAAAAAAATCCAACATGAGTAAAATGAGCCAAACGTTTTGTTCAAGCAATGTCAGCGCAACTCTACAAAAATCTCCCCAGAAAATAAAAAAATCCACGAAGTATATCGAAAAACTATTTTTTTTACACTTTGGATGATATGGTTGAATCTCCTATAACCTTTTTATTACTGACTGTGGGCCAGATCCACAGAAGAATTACGCGGCGTATCTATTGATACGCCGCGTAATTTCAAAGTTCCCGCATCGTATCTTTGTTTTGTATCTACAAAACAAGATACGACTGCATATGGGCTCGATCCGACAGGCCTTGTACAGGCGAGCAGACATGTCCGATGAAAACGGTCCGCGGACCGTTTTCATCGGACATGTCTGCTGGCAGATTTTGGTCTGATGTGTGTACACACCATCAGACCAAATTCCCCGCGGAGAGAATACGCGGTGACGACGCGGTGACGTGGCGGCGATCCAGGAAGTTCAATGCTTCCACGCATGCGTCGAATCACTTTTACGCATCCGCGGGATTTCGGCCCAGCGGACATGTCTGATGAGTCGTACTAACTTTCGGACATGTCCAACGGACAGGCTTCCAGCGGACATGTTTCTTAGCATGCTGGAAACCTGTCCGCTAGCCCAGGAATCCGGTCCGCTAGGCCGTACACACGGTCGGACATGTCCGCGGACCAGTTTCAGCAGACATGTTCTGTCGTGTGTACGAGGCCTTAGGTGAATTTTTCCGGCGGCCGCTAGGTGCCGTTTCCGTCGAATTCCGCATCGAGTATGCAAATTAGCTAGATACGGCGATCCACAAACGTACGTCCAGCCGGCGCATTTTTTGACGTCGTTTGCGTTCGGCTTATTCCGGCGTATAGTTACCCCTGATATCTGAGGCGTACTCAATGTTAAGTATGGCCGTCGTTCTCGCGTCCAATTTTGATATTTTTACGTCGTTTGCGTAAGTCGTTCGCGAATATGGATTTGCGTAGAATGACGTCACCGTCGTAAGCATTGGCTTGTTCCGTCAGTTTAATTTCGAGCATGCGCACTGGGATACCCCCACGGACGGCGCATGCGCCGATAAAAAAAAACGTTGTTTACGTCGGGTCACGACGTATTTACATAAAACACGCCCCCATCACATCCATTTGAATTCCGCGCCCTTACGCCGCCAAAGATACACTACGCCGCGGTAACTTACGGCGAAAATTCTTTGAGGATTTGAAAAAAAAAATTAGTTACGGCGGCGTAGTGTATCTTAGATAGGCTACGCCCGGCGGATATATGCGCCGATGTACGTGGATCTGCCCCCGTATATGTAAAGCGCTGCGTAAATTGACAGCGTTATATAAGTACCTAAATGATAATAATAATATTGGCATCCCAGTCTTAGTCCATAGGGTTAAATATTGAGTAAACATTTAGGGCCAGATCCACAGTGAGAGTACTTTCAAATTTCCTGCGTCGTATCTTTAGTTTGAATCCTCAAACCAAGATACGACGGCATCCGGGTTTGATCCGACAGGCGTACGGCTTCGTACTCCTTCGGATCGTAGATGCAATACTTTGGCGTTCGCTGGGTGGAGTTCGCGTCGTTTTCCGCGTCGGGTATGCAAATTAGCTATTTCCGACGATCCACGAACGTACTCGCAGCCGTCGCATTCTCTTATGTCGTCTCTAGTCGGCTTTTTCCGGCGTATAATTAAAGCTGCTTTTTGTACGGCGTATAGTTAGATTTGCCATGTTAAGTATGGCCGTCGTTCCCGCGTCGAAATTTGAATTTTTTCTTTTTTTTGCGTAAGTCGTCCGTGAATCGGGATGGACGTAAGTCACGTCTAAGTTTAAAAAATGACGTCCTTGCGACGTCATTTCGCGCAATGCACGGCGGGAAATGGAGCATGCGCAGTTCATTCAGCGCGGGGAAGCGCTTCATTTAAATTAAACACGCCCTCTACTCGCCGATTTGAATTCCGCCGCCAGAGATACACTACGCCGCCGTAACTTACGGCGCAAATTCGTTGTGGATTTGAAACAAAGCCAAGTAAGTTACGGTGGCGTAGCGTATCTTAGATATCTTAGATACGCTGCGCCGGTGCCGATCTATGTGGATCTGGCCCTTAGCCTTTACAACCACTTTAGATTTTATCTACAGGCCTACAAAGTGCATTTCAACATGTCTGCAATAAAAGCCAATATGGTTCTAGCAGCGAAAGGGTCAAGACTACCTACTAAGCCCTTCCTGGTCTTGTAGAGGTCAAGTCCTTGATATCATACAATATAAATTAAACGGTCATGATGTATGAAGTAAATTCATCCTTCGCAGACGCTGCAGTCCTGTCTGAATGAATTTGCCTAACGACAAATCAACGTCTTATGACAGCTCTGTTTATACTAGTTAGACATTAGGTGACAACATGGCTGAAATATGGACCATAAAGAGGGTCGCAAAGGTGCATTTTTATAGTTCAGCAGTTTGGCTGATGCAATTTTACAAAGCAGACATTAACATAATCGTGTGTAGGAGAAAAAAAAAGAAACAATAAAACATAATTCTATGAAAACTGCAAAACAAATATATATCTTTAGCACAGCTTTCGGTATAATAAAGAAAAATTTGATACAAAAAGAAAACGGAGTGAAGTGAATAGCTTTCTTACCCCGCATTGTCAAAGTAAATTCTCGCTAGGCTCCATGCTGTGATAAATACAGAGGGCGCACCTACAGATAAAATACATTTTCGCTTGTCAGACTGAAATTCATTTGGAAAATACACTGCTATAGCTATTGATTAAGTGCCAGAGATAATTTGTCGGAGGTCGGGGGGGGTAGTTGCATTGTTCCGGGAATTCTCTATTGATCTGTAAACCTCTTCCATTATGAAACTCATACTTCCTAAGTGCATTCTTATGTTTTTTTAAATAAGGTTTGTGGAATATTTAGGGAATATGTTTGTTGCAAAGAATTCAGGAGTACCATTCACTATAGGAGGAAAGGTTTGTAGACATGTCACCATCACACCTACCTATATGATCAAAAGAAAATGAAATATCGAGTTCAGATATTTCCAGTGATGGGTACTGTTAATGCTATAGCATATAAAGACATTGCGTAGCGCAAACCAATGTACGCTACGCCGACGCAGCACAGAGAGAAAAGCATGGAATTCAGGAAGCCAGTGCTCCCAACGCTGCGTCTGCGTGGCGTAGGTTTTCGAAGGCGCAGGTCGGCGTAGGTGGAAGTGGGCTTGCCCCATGCAAACCCATGCAAATGAGGCGTGACCCCATGCAAATGATGGTTTGAGAGCCAGACAAGTACGTTCAATGAACTGCGCATGCGTCGTGACCAGGGCTCAAGTCCTGCGGGAACGCGTGGGAACGGAGTTCCTGCACTTTTTTCACAGCAGGAACGCAGTTCCCTTTGCAGGACTAGAGCAGCCGAGAGCAGCCAAGCCGCCCGAGCCAATCCTTCACTAAGCGGCGATGCCCAGCTCGAGTCACTGTCAGGGGCAGGAGAACCTTAGTAATCCATTATGTTACCGGCCGCTTCCTGTATATGGATTCATCGGGTAGTGTGCGGGTATTCCGTCACTTCCTCGATGCCGCAATGTCTCCTGAGAGCTTTTGTCATTGTTCCCAGGAGACATTGCGGAGGTCTGCCGCGAGTTGTCGCGGGATTTAGAAAGAACTAGATCAAAAAAAAAAAAACACAGTTCTCGCACTTTTTTCCCCAGAACTTGACCCCTGGTCGTGACAATGCGTCCAGCGTAAATGTGCGCCCACCCTACGCCGGCGTAGGCATGTTACGTCGGCGGGATGAAGCCTGTTTTTAGGCGTATCTTACCGTATTTATTGGGGTATAGCGCGCTCCCGCGTATAGCGCGCACCCCTAAAGTTTCCCCACGAAATTCCTGTGGAAAAAAAGATTTTTTGTACTTACAGTTTTGGTTTTCTTGCGCGGCGTCCATCGGCGGCCTCGTCGGGTCCGGCGTCCGTCTGCGGCTTCGGGTGTCCTCTTCGTCGGGTCCGGCGTCCTTCTGCGGCGTCCTCCCCGCTCATTTCCCGCGCCGAATTTGAATACTGTGCCGGCATATACCGAGCGCAGTACACTCGTGTATAGTCGGGCAGGCTCGGCTACTCTCGCGCTCACGTCCTGTACGTCCAGGACGTGAGCGCGAGAGGAGCCGAGACGGCCCGACTATAAACGAGTGTACTGCGCTCGGTATATGCCGGCGCAGTATTCAAACTCGGCACGGGAAAGCGGGTATCGGCGTATATCGCGCACCCACGATTTTGCCCTGATTTTCAGGGCAAAAAAGTGCGAGGTATTCGCCGATAAATACGGTACTTTGTGGGTCCGGCGCACAGCCGGCACATATTTGCACTTACGTGGCGTATCTTGAGATACGTCGGCGCAAGTGCTTTGTGAATCCGGGCCAATGTCTCCAAGCCTCCACCAGAATTTAGCTATTTCATATACAACGCTACAGGAAGGCCTTTTTTATTTTTTATTCTAGCAACAGAGTTGTTTTAACAGTGTCCTAGAATTCCAAGTGTCATTACACTGTGGCCCAGATTCAGGTAGAATCGCGCAATATTTGCGTGGGCAAAGAGCAAAAATGTTTCTCTGCGCCCACCCAAATATTGCGCTTTGCCCGCGATTCACGGAGCAGTTGCTCCGTAAATTGCGCGGGCGATATGCTAAATAGCCCTGCGTAAGGGCGCCTAATGTAAATGATCCCGCCGGGGGCGGGAATCATTTAAATTAGGCGCGCTCCCGCGCCGAGCGAACAGCGCATGCTCCGTCGGGAAACTTTCCCGACGTGCATTGCGGCAAATGACGTCGCAAGGACGTCATTTGCTTCTAAGTGAACGTGAATGGCGTCCAGCGCCATTCACGGTTCACTTACGTAAACGACGTAAAATTTGAACGTCGCGAGCGGGAAGCGCAGCTATACTTTAGCATTGGTTGCGCCTGCTATTAGCAGGAGCAGCCTTATGCTAAAGTGGCCGTACGGAAACTCCGTACCTTGCGTGCGCAGGGCCCGCGCAACTTTTGTGAATCGGTGGTAGTATGCAATTTGCATACTATACGCCGATCACAATGGCCGCGCCCCCTAGCGTCCAACGCAAGAATGCAGCCTGGGATGTGAAGGCATAAGGAGGCTTATGTCTGTCACATCCTAGGCTGCAGTCGGTGTAACGAGGTTCCTGAATCAGGAGCACTCGTTACACCGGAGCAAGTAAGCCCTTGCGCCGCGCAACCTATGGTTGCGCGTGCGCAAGTGCTTCTTGAATCTGGGCCTGTGGCTTCAGAATGCCAAAGTCTGCAATCTGAAGGTACTGGTAGCTTGTGGTCCTCTGTCAGCAAATGCTTTAATGTACTTTGTCTTTCTTTCCTGTGTATTTATTTTATTTATTGTATTTATTTTATTTTATTTGAATACTTTTTAAAAATATTTTACTCACCCCAGCCAATAAGTATGTACCACCAGAAATACTTTCTCTCTGAGAAGAAGGAGATGACGAGCAGATTGTGGAGGTAAAGGCCTTCAACCAGAAGCCAGAAGAAGTTGGCCATGATGCAGTACTGGAAAAACACCATCGCAGCTTTACATCCAGCCTGGAATAAAAACATAAAGCCGTGTGATATTAAAGGGGTTGTAAATAAAAAATCTTTTTTGCTGAAATGACTGTTTACAGGGTATAGAGACATAGGGGTAGATTCATAAAAACTCAGTAGATACGCCGTCGTAAGTCCGAATCCCCGCCGTTGTATATTTAAGCGTATTCTCAAACTGAGATACGCTTAAATATTGCTAAGATACGACCGGCGTAAGTCTCCTACGCCGTCGTATCTTAACTGCATATTTACGCCGGCCGCTAGGGGCGTGTACGCTGATTTACGCCTAGAATATGTAAATCAGCTAGATACGCCTATTCACGAACCTACGCCCGGCCGTCGCAGTAAAGATACGCCGTTTACGTAAGGGGTTTTCAGGCGTAAAGATAAACCACCAAAAACATGGCGCAGCCAATGTTAAGTATGGACGTCAGAACCGCGTAAAATTTTTCAAATTTTACGTCGTTTGCGTAACTCGTCCGTGAATGGGGCTGGCCGTAATTTACGTTCACGTCGAAAGCATTGACGATTTGCCGACGTCATTTGGAGCATGCGCACTGGAATTCGTCCACGGACGGCGCATGCGCCGTTCGATCGAAACGTCATTTACGTGGGGTCACAGTTAATATACATAAAACACGGCGTAACTTCGGCGGCAAAATCTTTGAAAATACCAAACTAGCCTCTCAAAGTTATGGCGGCGTAGCGTATAGGAGATACGCTACGCCTGCCTAAAGGTACGTGAATCTACCCCATAATAGTTAACTGATTCCTTTTAAAAACGATTAAAAATAGATAAAAATCAATCATATAATGTACCTGTAGTTTCTAGTTTCGTTTTTGCATGTTGTTTCCTGCTTCTCTGCCTTACAGAGCATACAGAGCCACAGAGCAGTGATGGTTTGGAAAACGAAACTAGAAACTAGACACACATAGGTAGATTCAGGTAGAGAAGCCTATAGTTACGGCGGCGTAGCTTAGCGTGTTTAGGCTACGCCGCCGTAAGTTAGCTAGGCTAGTACATGATTCTCAATGTACTTGCCTGCTAATATACGGCGGCGTAGCCTAAAGCGGGCGGGCGTAAGGGTGCCGAATTCAAATGTGTTGGAGGGGGGCGTGTTTTATGGTAATGAGGCTTGACCTCACGTTTTTTACGTTTTTTCTTTAATGCGCATGCGCCGGGCGCCTACATTTCCCAGTGCGCATTGCGGCTAAGTATGCCACACGGGCCTATTGATTTCGACGTGGACGTAAACTACGTAAATCACGATTCGCGGACGACTTACGCAAACGACGTAAAAAATTTAAATCTCGCGGCGGGAACGGCGGCCATACTTTAACATTGTTATTCCACCTAATGGATGGAATAACTTTAGGCCTGCTAATGCCTTATGGAAACGGCGTAAAACAACTGCGGCGGCCGGGCGTACGTTCGTGAATCGGCGTATCAACTAATTTACATATTCTACGCCGACCGCAATGGAAGCGCCACCTAGCGGCCATCCAAAAAATTGCAACCTAAGATAGGACGGCGCAAGCCGTCGTATCTTAGATATGTTTAAGCGTATCTCTGTTTGAGCATACACTTAAACATAAGTTGGCTTAGATTCTGAGTTAGGTCGGCTTATCTACTGATAAGTCGGCCTAACTCTACCTGAATCTACCTAATAGTAATCACACCTCCTTGATTAGTGACCACAGAGAGAAAGCTCCCAGAACTGTGGTTATCAGGAAACAGACAACCAGGAAGTGTGGAGATCAGAGAAGAATTACAGCAACTTGAGAGCAAAAACTAACAATGAGGACATGAAAACAGCACTGCATTAAGGTAAAGGAAGCTATTAAGATAAAAAATAAAAAAATTTCCTTTACAAACCCTTTAACAATCAATAGATGCAAAACTCCACACCAGATGTGTTCAATGTCAGCCCTCTAATCCAGGATCCTCATCTAATTGGGTTCTCTCTTTTTTTTATCCAAAGGAAAGTTTATTGAGTACGACATAAACATACAGAAACAGACTTCGCCTTCAAACAGTTACATAGCATGGCTTACAAATCCACAGAGCCAGTCGGCTTTAATCACATCACCGGAGAAGCTCCCTGAGGCCTCTCCCTGCCCATTAATTCCTACCCCTCTAGTGCCACCCTTAGGGTGACCACGCGTCCCGGATTGCCCGGGACAGTCCCACATTTTTCAGGTCTGTCCCGGGTACCTTTGTGCCAGGACAATACAGTGTCCCGGAATGAAACTGACACAGCCACCCCCCGGGCCAATCTGATGCCCCCAAAAAAGGCCGCCACATCACCGCTTTACTCACTGACAGTACTTGTCCTGGCAGGGAATGCTTGGAGGAGTACAATCCCGCCCCCTTCTTGTGATTGGAGAAATCATAAATCCCGCCTCTTGTGTCCAATCACTGTTCTGTGATTCGTTACAGCACAAGCTGATTTTTGGGAAGGGAGGTGTCCCTGAATGGTAGTTTGGAAATGTGGTCTCCCTAGCCACCCTATGTCACATCGCCCAAATGATGCAGACCAGCATTTAGTACAAGTATACCTAACCAGCATTCAGCCCCAGCAATCTACCCATGACTAGATCCAACCGCAACGAGTCCAGGTACATCCAGCCACGGGCCCCAAAGTTTCTCAAACTTTCGGGGTGCACCCACTGTGCTGATAGACAATTTTCTTCATTCTAAGCATAGACCCTACTGCAGTAACCCATTCCTTAATTGTGGAAGGGTCTTCTGACTTCCAGTGGAGCATAATCATCTTACATGCCAAAAATAGGGTTCTGGCCGGGGGAGGAGAAGGGAGCCCCGCGGTGACGTCACGGGCCGCGGCCTGGACTCCGCGGCTTTGACAGGTATCCTTTCTCCCCTCCCCCGAAAGGTGCCAATTGTGGCACCGGAGGGGGGGCAGAATCAGATGAGCGGAAGTTCCACTTTAGGGAAATTAAACCACTTCCAGCCCAAGGACGTCATATGACGTCCTGGACTTTCAGTGGGGATATCTGAAAGATGGGTGCAGCTACAGGCATCATTCAGATATCCATCTCTTCAGCCGGCGATCCTACGCACCATAAGAACCATCATGGCGGCAGTTCTGCCGCTTGATCTTTCTTAACCACTTAAGCCCCGGACCATTTTGTTGCTAAATGCCCAGGCCAGGTTTTGCGATTCGGCACTGCGTCGCTTTAACAGACAATTGCGCAGTCGTGCAACGTGGCTCCCAAACAAAGTTGGTGTCCTTTTTTCCCCACAAATAGAGCTTTATTTTGGTGGTATTTGATCACCTCTGCAGTTTTTATTTTTTGCGCTATAAACAAAAATAGAGCGACAATTTTGAAAAAAATGCAATATTTTTTACTTTTTGCTATAATAAATATCCCCCAAAAACATATATAACATTTTTTTTTTTCCTCAGTTTAGGCCGATGCGTATTCTTCTACCTATTTTTGGTAAAAAAAAAATCGCAATAAGCGTTTATCGATTGGTTTGCGCAAAATTTATAGCGTTTACAAAATAGGGAATAGTTTTATTGCATTTTTATTAATTATTTTTTTTTTACTACTAATGGCGGCGATCAGCGATTTTTTTCGTGACTGCGACATTATGGCGGACACTTCGGACAATTTTGACACATTTTTGGGACCAAAAAATGCATTTAAATTGCATTGTTTATTGTGAAAATGACAGTTGCAGTTTGGGAGTTAACCACAGGGGGCGCTGTAGGAGTTAGGGTTCACTTAGTGTGTGTTTACAACTGTAGGGGGGTGTGGCTGTAGGTCTGCATCGATCGAGATCACTCGATCGATGCAGCCGCCACAGTGAAGCACAGGGGAAGCCGTGTTTACACACGGCTCTCCCCGTTCTTCAGCTCCAGGGAGCGATCGCGACGGAGCGGCTATAAACGAATAGCCGCGCCGTCGTCCCGGATCGCTCCCCGTGGGAATCTGACCGCCGCATGTCGCGCGGGGGGGGGGTGTCCCGATCGGACCCGCGGAAAGGCAAGGACTGTACCGCCCATATGCCTGTCCATGCCATTCTGTGGACGTACATATACATGCGGCGGTCGGCAAGTGGTTAAAGGGGACGGGAGGGGACCCCCCCTCCCGCCGCCTTTCGGTGCTTCTCCGGGCTCTCCCGTGCCATCGGAGACCCAGAGAAACGATCTGCCGACGCCGGATGGGAGGCATAGAGATGACTGGTGACCAGATGGTCACCAGTCATCTCTATGATCGTCGGCGGCCCGGGCGCAATGTTATGACACCGGGTACTGGAATTTAAACAAAGCCGCAAACGCGGATTTTTTTTCTCCAGATCTCATGCTTTCCAGCCTGGAGGAGAGATGTGGCGTCTGCATTTCTCCATAAAGAGTACCTGTCACAAACCATTCCTATTTCAAGGGATGTTTACATTCCCTGTAATAAGAATAAAAGTGATCATTTTTTTTTTTTTTTTTTAAAGTGTAAAAATAAAATAAATAAAGTAGAAATAAATAAATAATTAAACGCCCCTGTCCCCAGTAGCTCGCGCTCAGAAGCGAACACACACGCAAGTCCCGTCCACATTTGTAAACGCTGTTCAAACCTCACATGTGAGGTATCGCCGCGTGCGTTAGAGCGCCAGCAACAATTCTAGCACTAGACCTCCTCCTCTGTAACTGTAAACTGGTAACCTGTAAAAGCAAGTATTCAGAAAGCAAGATACGCCGGAATTCTGCTAAGATATGACCGACATAAGTCTCTTACGCCGTCGTATCGCCGATTCAGAAACGTACGTGCGCCCGGCGGATTTTTTTACGTCGTTTACGTAAGGCTTTTTCCGGCATAAGGTTACTCCTGCTATATGAGGAGTATCCAATGTTAAGTATGGCCGTCGAGACAGCGTCAAAATTTGCGTCGTTTACATTGTTTGCGTAAGTCGATTGCGAATAGGGCTTTGCGTAAATTACGTTCACGTCGAAAGCATTGACTATTTGCGACGTGATTAGGAGCATGTGCACTGGTATACATTCACGGACGGCGCATGCGCCGTTCGTTAGAGACGTCATTTACGTGGGGTCATGTTTTATTTACATAAAACACGCCCACCTCTTCACAATTTTAATTCGGCGTGCTTACGCCGGCAGATTTACGCTACGCCGCCGTAACTTAGGGCGCAGGTTCTTTGTGAATCCAGCCCCAGCCTCACTAAGTTACGGCGGCGTATCGTATCTGAGATACGCTACGCCCGCACAAACTTACGGCGGGCTATCTGAATCCGGCCCAGTAATTTTAAGATTTCAGTAGCAAGGCGCTGAATATCCTCACAACCTCAATACAATATTTTCTGGGGACATCACCAGTGAACGGGACTGACCTTCTTGTCCATGTCTTGCCCAAACAGCGAATGATTAAAAACACACACGGGAACCTTCCATCTCCACTTAACGCATTACAGCTGTCAGTAGTTTGCCGCCATAGAAATGTTATCGGCTTATTTTAGAAAATAGCTTAGAAAACGTTTTCATAAATTAAATACAGGGTAACCTCCTCGTACAGGGTGAAGTCATTGGAATTAATCAAAGATTTATGGTTCAGAGTTTTCTTCAAATTAATAAATCCCAATTCCAGCCAAAACTTTCTGGGTTAGAACATTTCTCAAGTTATATTGCTGTCCAAAAATCTGTTGTAAAGATTTTCCCCAGTCAAATTACAAGCAAAGAGGTTCTTAAAGGGTTCCCATAAGGCTGTGGTCTCCAAACTGCCAACCAGGGGCCAGATGTGGCCCTTTGCTAGCCTTTATCTGGCCCTTGGAGCACTATAACATCCTATGACACCAACAATGGTCCACAATTCCTGCCACTAACATCGACAATGGGGCACTATCCCTCCCACTGACACCAATGATGGGGCACCATTTCTCCCAATGACACCAACTAACCACTAACACCAGTGACGGGACACTGTTCCTTCCAATGACACTAATGATGGGGCATTGTTTACACCGACACCTTGATATCCTCTACTCCCACTGGCTACAGTCCCCCCCCCCTAAAGTCTGATGGACAGTAAACTGGCCCTTGGTTAGAAAGTTTGGAGACCCCTGCCATACGGGATAGTTTAGTTATAGGTGGATTGTGGGGAGTTGAATCAGCCCCTGGCTTCTTATATGTGTTGGATTCTCCAACCATATAATCTCCCTGGCCATAAGTCTCGATTCTGTTCCTGTCCACCCAGGAGTTTTGGGTGGTCTTTTCCCCTTTTTGAAATGAGAAAGAGAAGAAATTACTGAAGAGTAGTGTTGCTCACGAATTTTCGTATTGCGAATATTCGGCTCGAATATGGCATATTCGAGTATTCGCGATATATTTCGAATTTCGCGGTGAATATTCGCAATTCCGAATATTCGCATTTTTTCAATTTGATTTTTAAAACAGATCACATCCTATCGACGTCTAAAAGCATTGCTGGTATGATTAGAGACCCTGGGCCGAGTAGCTAAGCTGAGGCGATCCTTTTATGTTGCCAAATTGAAAAAAAAAAAATTGCGATTTTTCGCTATTGCGAATGCGAAAATGATTGCGAATTTTCGATAACTGTGGTAGGAGAACTCTGATTGTCTCTGATGCAAAAGGGGGGGGGGGGGGGCTTTGTGTATGTTTCTGTTATGAATATTTGTATGTTTGATATTATTTTTTTTTGTAAGAAGGAAAAAATTGCGCATACCTTAAAAAAAGGGGAGAATACAGCAGCAACTCAAAAATGTTATACAACATAAATTAATACAAGACAGAAAATGGAGTCGCTCTACAAGAATAAAAAATATGTCTAGTGACAAGACATGTGGGCAAATTATAAAATAAGCAAGCGCAAATAACTTGTGAAATACACAGTGAAACAAATATATAAAGAAATATAGTCCCAATAATAGAAAAATAATCTTTCATAAAAATGTCTTTGATATGTGAAGTGAAAAAAAGTCCAAAGCATGCAGCATGAACGTGTTCAATCTTCAAGGTGTTTGATTGACAAACGGCTGTGACAGATGGATAGAGTAAAGAATCACCACCAATGCAAAACACTTTTTATTTTCTATTGTAAAATATCACGAATATTCTGAGCCAATCAGAGTGCTCCTTCTGCATTTGCCGAATATTCGCAATTATTTTGTATTGTAAAATATCAAGAATATTCTGAGCCAATCAGAGTGCTCCTTCTGCATTTGCCGAATATTCGCAATTATTTTGTATTGTAAAATATCAAGAATATTCTGAGCCAATCAGAGTGCTCCTTCCGCATTTGCCGAATATTCGCAATTATTTTGTATTGTAAAATATCACGAATATTCTGAGCCAATCAGAGTGCTCCTACAACATTTTTCGAAATTGCGCAGTAAATATCGCATTCGCATGTTGCGATATTTCGATAAAATATCACGAATATTCTGAGCCAATCAGAGCGCTCCTCCAGCATTTCTCGAAATTGCGCAATAAATATCGCATTCGCATGTTGCGATATTTCGATAAAATATCACGAATATTCTGAGCCAATCAGAGTGCTCCTACCGCAGTTATCAAAAAATCGCAATTATTTTCGCATTCGCAATAGCGAAAAATCGCAATCATTTAATTTGGATAAAATATCACGAATATTCGAATTTAGCGAATATATCTCGAATATTCGAATATATATTCGAGATATATCGCGAAATCGAATATGGCATATTCTGCTCAACACTACTGAAGAGGATAGAAGGACAGAGGACTATGGTTCCAAAAGAGGGACGGTACCTCCAAGTAATGGACAGTTGGCATCTATGGTTTTGGGCATTCCCACCAACTTTTTGATGTACCAGTTTCTCCTTTTACATTCTGCATTATCAGTGGCGGCCCGTCCATTAGGGGTGCCCAGGCGCCGCCCCCTCTCTTATGCCACCCCCCTATATGCATAATGGATAGATTCATGCATAGCATGAATCTATCCATGGCTACCCCCCATTCATGGGTCCGCCCCCTTTTGGGGGAACCGGGCGCATGAATTACAGCGGCAGGGGAATTTTTTGAAGCACCTGATTAGAGCCATTGGATTCAAAATAGGGTGGGCTCGGGTCGCAGAGCATGCGACCTGGAGCCCACCCAGGTGTGTTACAACAGCGAATAAATATTCGCTGTTGAAACATTGATCCTCAATCCGGCCAATCAGAAGCAGGTGTGACACCTGTTTTCCGATTGGCTGAAAAGAGAAGACTCCCAATTGGCCACCGAGGAGGAGGGAGGAAACGGAAGCCGCCTCCGTGGTGAGCAGGAGAACGGGAGGCTGCAGAGCAGGAGAAGCCACCGGGTATAGAAAACAGGAGAACGGGAGGCCCCGGCCGAACAGGGGGAAACCCCCAGTGATGAGGTAAGTGCCACACTAGTATAAAACCAACCCCAACCCCCCAAAAAAATTTTTTTACACCAGACGCCACTATCCATTATATAAAATAAATAAAAAATCCATCAGTGTGCCTCGGAAGACGTCAGTTGTGATGAAACGAGTAGGCCGGAGCCTGCTGTGATGTCATCACATTACCCAAAGTCTGCGGGAAGCCATTTTGTATATTGTGTATTTGTTCGCAGTGTTGGAGTGCAACATGTTCTCTTTATATTTTTTATCATTACAATAATATCTCACAGTGTGTTTGCACCTTCCTCGCTGTGCTATATGTTTATTACTGCACCATTGGCATGGTTATATCCTCTTAGTCCTCTCCATTAAATTATCCGAAATTTGTGCTTAAAGTAGAACTATAGGCAACACTTTTTTTTTTCATTTTTCATTTTGGATAGAGTAAGGGAGGGTTATAGCCCCTGTCAGTTTCTTTTTTACCATCCCTGTCCCATTGCAGAGATTTCCCTTTACTTCCTGCCCCATAGTCAAACAGGAAGTGAGAGGAAATCTTTGCAAATTAAGGGAATTCATTGCCCCCCAGACCCTTAGAACTAGTGTCCCCACTTGAAAATTTCAGGGCAGGTCTTAAAAGGCAAGGGGTGTGGCCTTGACAGAAAGGGGTGGGTCATATTTCAATTAGGGGGTGCACGAGTTTAGTCAGGCCTAGGGCAGCACAAAACCTAAATACACTACTGTGTCACACACTCACTTATGTAGTGGGGGCCCGCGGCCCCGCACCTCCTACCGGTCACGCTCATACTAATCCACTGACAGTGGAGTGAGAGCCAGCCTGTCAGCTCCCATGGGGGATTTCCCCCTCCCTCTCCTCCGAACACTGCAGCATGTGCGAGCTCTGCTGCCCACTCTGCTTCCTCATTGGTAGGGGGTGGGAGCCCATCAGGCCTCCAGCAGCTGCAAAGCATCGTGGGACATGTAGTCCCTACTGCCAGCGGCCCAATAGCAATCCCTGGGGGCAGAAACTCCCCAGCCTGCCCACAGGAGGAGGACGGATGAGAGGCTGCGGGGGGAGCAGACTGTCACTCCATGAGACGAGAGGACAGAGCAGAGATAATGTACGTTTTTTTGGTAAATGTTTTTTTTTTGTTAAAAAGAAAGATCTTACACTATGAAGATTTATCTCTTCCTTCTCATTGTTTCATGCTGGGAGCTGATATTATTAACCACTTAACCCCCGGACCATATTGCTGGTCAAAGACCAGAGCACTTTTTGCGATTCGGCACTGCGTCGCTTTGAACTGACAATTGCGCGGTCGTGCGACGTGGCTCCCAAACAAAAATGGCGTCCTTTTTTCCCCACAAATACAGCTTTCTTTTGGTGCTATTTGATCACATCTGCGGTTTTTCGTTTTTGCGCTATAAACAAAAATAGAGCGACAATTTTAAAAAAATATATATTATTTTTTACTTTTTGCTATAAGAAATATCCCCCCCCCCCCAAAAAAAAAAAAAAAAAAATATATATATATATATATGTATATATATATATATATATATATATATATATATATATAAAAAATCTCAGTTTAGGCCGATTCTTCTACATATTTTTTGTAAAAAAAAATCACAATAAGCGTTTATTGATTGGTTTGCGCAAAAGTTATAGCGTTTACAAAATAGGGGGTAGTTTTATGGCATTTTTATTAATATATATTTTTTTACTAGTAATTGCGGCGATCATCGATTTTTTTTCGGTACTGCGACATTACGGCGGACACTTCGGACACTTTTGACACCTTTTTGGGACCATTGCCATTTTTATAGCGATCAGTGCTATAAAAATGCATTGGATTACTATAAAAATGCCACGGGCAGTGAAGGGGTTAACACTAGGGGGCGGGGAAAGGGGTTAAGTATGTCCTTGGGTGTGTTCTAACTGTGGGGGGGGGGTGGCCTCACTAGGGGAAATCACGGATCTTCTGTTCATACATTGTATGAACAGAAGATCAGCATTTCCCCCCATGACAGGACCGGGAGCTGTGTGTTTACACACACAGCTCCCGGTCCCCGCTCTGTAACGAACGATCGCGTGTGCTCGGCGGCGATCGCGCCCACCAGGCACGCGCACGGTAGTCGGGGGCGAGCACTCCTAGTGGCCTGCGAGAGAGCCGACGTAGAGCTACGGGCTCTCGCGCAGGGGAGCCGACCTGCCGCCGTAAAACAACGGCGGCAAGTAGTTAATGAGCCAAGTTATGCTGCTGTTTGTTGTCAAAAAAGGGGACCTATGGAATGTCCTTCGCCTCCCAGCCATATATAAATATAAAACAACTCTAAAAAGCCACATGTATGAGAGATGGCGTCGTGGCCATAGAAACATTTGTAAAGGGGAGGAGTTAGTAAGATGACCACCCCCATGAGGGGGCGCCACAAATATTTCTGCTCCCAGGCGTCTGTGACCCTAGGATCGACCCTGCTCCTTTCAGCCTGGCAAAGCTCTACAATGGGTTCTCAGGTCTACTATACCCTTGGCACAATAGAAGCAGACTATACAGAAGGTAGATCTGGGAATCCATTGACACCCACAGCAGATGCAGCTTAAACTTGCTTGGAATTATTGTTTTGGATTTATCACCGTCTGCACAAGGTTAATCCATTTGTTTCAGAAAATTCCTCTCCACTCCTTTATTTTTTTATTGCCACCATAAAGCAATTCATTTCCAAATACCAGTTGGGTTTAATTGGCTTTATCTGTGGAGTAACCTTTGCCATGAAATTATGGCTACCGGTGACTTTTCCCAGAGCTGGGAAGTTGAGAGAAATCGGGGTTTTAGTATAACCTCCAACCACCCCTCTTGTCTAGCCAATGTCCCCCCCCCCCCCGTCTTTTCTTCCTTACAATTCGTCACTCTTTAAAGTCTACTGAAAAAAAAATGCTTTTTTTTCTGGTACCATAAATGTTTTTATAGCAACAGATTTCTCACCCGACCTCTAAACTACTGAACTGGTATCTTCAAATGCTAATTCAAAAGAAACAAAGTGATAAAAACTAAACCTATTTGGAAACTAGTCTGATTTATCACCTACTAAAAAAAAAAAAAAAGTAAATTTCTTTGTGTGTAAGAAAATTCCACTCTCACGTCTTTATTTTTTTACTACCACCATGAAAGAATTTATTTCCAAATGCCAGTTGGGTTTCATTGGCTTTTTCTGTGGAGAAACCTTTGCCACGAAAGTATTAGCACAGGCAGGCCCATCGCGACAAGGCAAGCAAACCAAGCAAGTGCTTGGGGCCCCAAGCTGGACTGGGGCACCAAGCAGGGCCCATGCCACTCTTCCTATAAATGCTGCAGCCGCCTGAGCGCTATTTAGAGAGCCTCAGGCAGCTGCAGCACTGCTGCCTCTCTCGTCACTTCTTCCCCTTCCCTGTAGCGTGGCCGAGCTCCTCTTCCTTCCTGTCAGTCCGGCTGG
The DNA here is from genome assembly GCF_905171775.1 of Rana temporaria. Classification (NCBI taxonomy): domain Eukaryota; kingdom Metazoa; phylum Chordata; class Amphibia; order Anura; family Ranidae; genus Rana; species Rana temporaria. Next base: position 15,534,047 of record NC_053493.1, read on the forward strand.
GTACTGCATGGTACAGGAGATTCAGTTTCCTGTTCCCAGCCAGACAGAAAGGAAGTGCACACTGAGTGTTCACGTCACTTCCTGTCAGTCCGGCCGGGAACCGGAAACTGAATCTCCTGCCACGAGCTACGGTAGGGAGGGGCGAGTAAAAAGGGGAGGCCTCCATGTTCATTTTGCTTGGGGCCCCCAAATTCCTTCAAACGGCCCTGAGCACAGGTATTGGTGACTTTTCAAATTGTTGGGAGGTTGAGAGGAATCAGGGTTGTAGCATAACCCCCAACCATCCCTCTTGTCTAGCCAACGTCCTCTGTCCTTTCTTCCTTATGAATCGTCCCACCTTAAGGTCTAGTGGGGAAAACTTTTTTTCGATACCATAAAGGTTTTTATACCAATAGATTTCTCTTCTGACCTCTAAATGACTGAACTGAAATTTTCAATTGCTAATTCAAAGTGTAGCGGCCTGCTTCTTTTTAGCCTGCGCTGCTTTAAATTTAGAGGGTAGTCTGAGAGTTAGTCGACCGTTTCCAGCGGAGATTCCTCCTCCGGATTTGGATCCGATGGCTTGAACTCACCATCGGATCAAAATCCGCGCGGAATTAATCCGCGGTGACGTGTCGCACCGTCGCCGCGATGATGACGCGGCGACGTGCGCGACGCTGGAAGGTAAGTACTTCCACGCATGCGTCGAATCATTACGACGCATGCGAGGGAGGGGAGCGGACGGATTGATCCGGTGAGTCTGTACAGAGCACCGGATCAATCCGCTGGACCCGATTCAAGCGGATACATTTCTTAGCATGCTAAGAAATTTATATCCGCTTGAAATCGATCGGGCCGAGGAATCTCCGCGGATAAATATCCACTAGGCCGTACAGACGACCGGATTTGTTCGCTGGAACTGATCCGCGGATCAATTCCAGCGGATAGATCCGGTCGTGTGTACGAGGCCTAAAGTGTGGACATTGAACTTTTTCTCAACTCTCATCTGATACCCTAGACGGCGAGGAAATAGAGGTAACATGCCGCCCAAAACTAACCAGCAGCTCCTCCGGGGGTAGTGCTACAAAAGGAAACAAAATCAAAAAAACTAATATTTAGATTCAGAAAGAGTTAAGCCGGCGTAAAGTTAGTCCAACAAAAAGCTGGCCTAGCCAATGTTAAGTATGGACGTCGGTCCGCGTCGAATTTAGAATTTTTTTACGTCGTTTGCATAAGTCGTCCGTGAATGGGGCTGGGCGTAATTTACGTTCACGTCGAAACCAATAAGTCTTTGCGGCGTAATTTGGAGCATGCGCACTGGGATATGTCCACGGACAGCGCATGCGCCATTCGTAAAAAAACGTCAGTCACGACGGGTCAGGATTCATTTGCATAAAACACGCCCACCTCTTCACAATTTGAATTAGGCGTGCTTAGGCCGGCACATTTACGCTAAGCCGCCGTAACTTAGGACGCAAGTGCTTTGTGAATACAGCACTTGCCTCTCTAACTTACGGCGGCGTAGCGTAAATACGATACGCTACGCCGGCTCAAACATACGCCGCCCTACATGAATCTAGCTATAAACATCTTTGGGAAATAGTCTGATTTATCACCTACTAGAACAGGGGTGTCCAAACTTTTTTCAAAGAGGGCCAGATTTGATGAAGTGAACATGCGTGAGGGCCGACCATTTTCCCTGACATAACTTTGAACCATTAAAATAAAAGGCAAATTAACTAATACACGGCCCAACAAGAATTCTCTTGCCTTCGTGGCTATGTGTGGTAAAGAGTCCAAGGATGAGCTTGGACGTGTTATTTAGATATACCGTATTCAACAGCGTATAACACGCACCTTCAATTTAAGAGAGACGTTTCAGAAAAAAAAAACAAAAAACGTACATTTTAACCACTTCAACCCCGGAAGAATTGGCTGCCCAATGACCGGGCCATTTTTTGCAATACAGCACTGCGTCGCTTTAACCGACAATTGTGTGGTCATGTGACGTTGTACCCAAACAAAATTGGCGTCCTTTTCCCCCCACAAATAGAGCTTTCTTTTGGTGGTATTTGATTACCTCTGTGTTTTTTATTTTTTTGCGATATAAACAAAAAACGAACGACAATTTTGAAAAAAAAGCAATATTTTTTACTTTTTGTTATAATAAATATCCTCAAAAATTATATATGAAAAAAAAAATCTCTCAGTTTAGGCCGATACTGTACGTATTCTTCTACATATTTTTGGTAAAAAAAATCGAATATTGATTGGTTTGCGCAACAGTTATAGCGTCTACAAAATAGGGGATAGATTTATGGCATTTTTTTTATATATATTTTTTTTGTAGTAATGGCGGCGATCAGCGATTTTTATCTTGACTGAGATATTATGGTGGACACATCGGACACTTTGACACTATTTTGGGACCATTGTCAATTATACAGCGATCAGTGCTATAAAAATGCACTGATTACTGTGTAAATGACACTGGCAGGGAAGGGGTTAAACACTAAGGGGCGATCAAGAGGTTAAGTGTGTCCTAGGGAGTGATTCTAACTGTGGAGTGGCTGGGCTATGAGTGAAATGACAGCGATCACTGCTCCTGATGACAGGGAGCAGTAGATCTCTGCCATGTCACTAGGCAGAACAGGTAAATGCCTTGTTTACATAGGCATCTCCCAGCTCTGTCGCTCAGTGAGACGATCGCAGGCACCAGGTGAACATAGAGTCCGCTGGACCCGCGGGCACGCTCACGGAGCACGTGGCTGGGGAGCGTGCGTCGGAAAATTCAAGGGGTCGTACAGGTACGTCCCTTTGCGGAGCCCTGCCATTCTGCTATCGTAAATGTATGTACGGCGGTCGGCAAGTGGTTAAAGAACTGTGAAGCAAAATAAGGGTCATTGCCCATGAATGCAGCCTCACCATTGCCCATGAATGCAGCCTCACAAGTGCCATGAATGCAGCTTCACCATTGCCATAAATGCAGGCTCACAAGTGCCATCAATGCAGCCCCACCATTGCCCTGAATGCAGCCTCGCCATTGCCCATGAATGCAGCCTCACAAGTGAAATGAATGCAGCCCCACCATTGCCCTGAATGCAGTCTCACCATTGACATGAATGCAGCCTCACAAGTGCCATCAGTGCAGCCTGAACGATGCCCATCTGCAGCCTCGGAGGGGACAAGGAGGGGGGCAGGACGAGCGCCAACAGGCTCCATACAAGAGAATCTCCTGTTTAATCGGCGGCCTCTTTAATACAAAGTCCCGCCTCCTATGATAGACAGAACCAGGAGACGGGACTTCCTATTACAAAGACCGACAAGTAAACAGGAGATTCTCCTGTATTTAATCCGATGGAACTTGTCCCGCCCTCCTCCCTGTCCCTTCCGAGGCTGCCAGAACTGAACGATAAATACTAATTTGGGGATTCGTTGGGGGCCACAAAACGATATATATATACCGTATATACTCGAGTATAAGCTGACCCGAATATAAGCAGAGGCACCTAATTTTACCACAAAAAATATATATAAAAGTATAAGCCTAGGGTGTCCATCTACATGCCTCACTGTGTCCATGTGCATGCCTCACTGTGCCCATGCCTCACTGTGCCCATGACTAGACTGACGTTTAACATGGGAGTCTATAGAAGGGGTGCCCGGTTTTGAAAAATCAGTGCTCCTCAGTCGTAAATCCCCCAGACAACAAACTTTGCACACTTGTAGAGGAGAAATGGGGCTACATGTGTACCAAGTTACGGGTCTAGGGTACCTACAACCGGCCGGTACCGGGTCCCCAAACTCACCAGAGAAGTGACTGTTTAAGAGTCTATGAAGGGGTGCCCGGCTTTGAAAAATTGGTGCTCTTCGGCCGTAGGTCCACCGGACCTAGAGGAAGAGTCGGGCTACATGTGTACCAAGTTTGGGGTCCAGGGGACCTAAGGCCGGCCGGTACCGGGTCCCCAAATTCCGGGAGATCAGGCATAAAAAGGTGACTTGAGTATAAGCCGAGGGGGGCATTTTCAGCACAAAATAATGTGGCGAAAAACTCAGCTTATACTCGACTATATACGGTATATCCAAATTACCAGTTGGACCTAATAACGGGCCGCAATTGGCCCGAGGGCCGGACTTTGGACATACCTGTACTACAAGAAGGTTAATTTCTTTGTGTTTAAGAAAATTTCACTCCATGCCTTTATTGTTTTTACTACCACCATGAAACAATTCATTTCCAAATGCCAGTTGGGTTTAATTGGCTTTTTCTGTGGAGTAACCTTTGCCATTAAAATTCTAGCACAGGTATTGATGAATTTTCACTGGTCTAGCTAATGTCCTCTGTCCTTTCCTTCTTTGCGAATCATCACTACTTGAGGTCTAGTGAAAAAAAATAATTTTGGTATCATTTACTACCACCATAAAACAATTAATTTCCAAATGCAAGTTGAGTTTAATTGGCCTTTTCGCCGGCGTAACCTTTGCCATGGAAGTAGCGTGACTACTGGTGACTTTTCTCAGCGATGGAAAGATAAAAGTACCGTATATACTCGAGTATAAGCCGACCCAAATATAAGCCGAGGCACCTAATTTTTCCACAAAAAACTTGGAAAACTTATTGACTTGAGTATAAGCCTAGGGTGTCCATCTGCATGCCTCACTGTGCCCATGCTGCACTGTGCCCATGACTAGACTGACGTTTAACATGGGAATCTACGGAAGGGGTGCCGGCTTTAAAAAATTGGTGCTCCCCGGCCGTAGGTCCTCCAGTCAACAAACTTTGCACACTTATAGAGGAGAAATTGGGCTACATGTGTGCCAAAAATTCTGGGTCCAGGGGACCTACGACCGGCCGATACCAGGTCCCCAAATTCACTGGAGAAATTACCGTTTAACATAAAAGTCTATAGAAGGGGTGCCGACCCGAATATAAGCCGAGGCACCTAATTTTACCACAAAAAAATTGGAAAACGTATTGACGTGAGTATAAGCCTAGGGTGTCCATGTGCATGCCTCACTTTGCCCATGCCTCACTTTGCCTCACTGTGCCCATGCCTCTCTGTGCCCATGCCTCACTGTGCCCATGCCTCACTGTGCCCATGCCTCACTGTGCCCATGCCTCACTGTGTCCATGACTAGACTGATGTTAACATGGGAGTCTATGGAAGGTGTGCCCGGCTTTGAAAAATCGGTGCTCCTCAGCCGTAGGTCCCCCAGACAACAAACATTGCAGAGAAGAAATGGGGCTACATGTGTGCCATGTTTCGGGTTCAGAGGACCCATGGCTGGCCGGTAGCTGGTCCCCAAAATCACCAGAGAAATTACCATTTAACATGGGAGTCTAAGGAAGGGGTGCCCGGATTTGAAAAATCGGTGCTCCCCGGCCGTAGGTCCCCTGGACAACAAACTTCGCACACATGTAGAAGAAGAGTGCGGCTACATGTGTGCCAAGATTGGGGTCCAGGGAACCTATGGCCGGCCAGTACCAGGTCTCCAAATCTGGGAGATCAGGCACAAAAAAGTGACTTGAGTATAAGCCAAGGGGGGCATATTCAGCACAAAAAAATGTGTGCTGAAAAACTCGGCTTATTCTCGAGTATATACGGTAATCAAGATTTTAGAATAACTCCCAACTGCCCCTCTTTTCTCGCCAATGTCCCCAGACCGTCTTTTCTGTCCAATTGTCCCTCTTGGAGGTCTAGTGAGAAAAAAAACTTTTAGGCTACAAACAAATGTGTGTTCTAGCAGAACATTTTCCAATCCATGTCAACATTTAACCACGTGTATGCTGCGATGAATTAGTGCCAGGAAAGGAATATTACGGTATTTGATATAATTCAGTTTTCTTGACCTCTAAATGACGGAACTGGTATTTTCCAATGCTAATTCAATGAAAACAAAGTGATGGAAAAAAAGCATGTTTGTAAAAAAAAAAAAAAAAATCTGATTTCAGGGGCGGACTGACAACTCATGGGGCCCCCGGGCAATAGAAGATTATGGGGCCCCTCTGGCTTACAGATGGCCACCACGCCAGGAGGCAGTGCAGAGGCAGGGCAGCTAAAATCTTGGGATATTCACATTAAAAGCATGTCATTTTCGGACATATCAGGGACAGATCTAAAAAAAACACAGATTTTTACATACTGTCCCTGGTTTTACTGAGCCTGGCAACCCGGATGGGGCCCCCTAGTGGCATGGGGCCCTCGGGCAGTGCCCGAGTGACTCAATGGTCAGTCCGCCCCTGTCTGATTTATCACCTTCTGAATTAGTGTCAATCACTTTGTGTTTCAGAAAATGCCACTCCATTTTTATTGCCGCCATGAAGCCATTTATTTTTAAATACTAACTGGGATTAATTGTTTTTTTTTTCTGTGGAATAAAATGCGCCATGAAATTACTAGTGTGGCTTAAGCCGCGTACACACGATCAGTCCATCCGATTAGAACGGTCTGAAAGACCGTTGTCATAGGTTAACCGATGAAGCTGACTGATGGTCCGTCGCGCCTACACACCATAGGTTAAAAAAATTATCGTGTCAGAACGCGGTGACGTAAAACACAACGACGTGCTGGAAAAAAACGAAGTTCAATGCTTCCAAGCATGCGTCGACTTGATTCTGAGCATGCGTGGATTTTTAACCGATGGTCGTGCCTACTAACGATCGTTTTTGACCTATCGGTTAGGAATCCATCGGTTAAATTTAAAGCAAGTTGGCTTTTTTTAACCGATGGTTAAATAACCTATGGCGCCCACACACGATCGGTTTTGACCGATGAAAACGGTCCATCAGACTGTCATCCTCTGGTTAACCTATCGTGTGTACGAGGCCTTATAGTGACTTTTCTCAGGGCCAGATTCACAAAAGGGATACGACGGCGTTTCTCCTGATACGCCGTCGTATCCCTGTTTCTATCTATGCGACTGATTCATAGAATCAGTTACGCATAGATATCCCTAAGATCCGACAGGTGTAATAGTTTTACATGGTCGGATCTTAGGATGCAGTACCGCGGCCGCCGCTGGGGGGAGTTTGCGTCGTAAACCAGCGTCGGGTATGCAAATTAGGAGTTACGGCCGATCCACGACGGTTTTTCGCGTTCGCTACGTCGTCCGTAGTCAAGTTAGTCGTTTTTTTTGGTGCCCTAACTTTAGTCAGCAAGTGTATTGCTGTCTAAAGTATGGCCGTCGTTCCTGCGTCGAAATTCAAAATTTAACGTCGTTTGCGTAAGCCGTCCGGGAATACGGAAGTACGCTACGCGCGCCGCTGTTCAAAAAAATGACGTCACGGCGCGCAAAGCACGGCGGGAGTTAGGAAACGGAGCATGCGCAGTAGGTCCGGCGCAGGAGCGCGCCTAATTTAAATCGCACACGCCCATTTGAATTGGCCCGCCTTGCGCCGGAGGCCACAAGCATAGTTTTCATCGCAAGTGCTTGGTGAATCAGGCACTTGCGATGAAAAATCGCGGCGGTGTAACTTATCTAGGATAAGTTACGCCACCGCGATTCTACGTGAATCTGGCCCCAAGTTATTAGCATAAAGCTCAACCGTCCCTCTTGTTTATAAAGATTGGGTGGGGGGAGCTTCGGACAAAGAAAAACCAAGAGGCACAATCCCCAAAAAAGTCAATAGTGAAATTAGCAGGGTGTCTCCAATTCTCCCACTAGGGGACACGGGTATGTAGGGGATTTCACGTGCCTGGCAGAAGTAATATGCAGAAAAAATTCAATACATATTAAAAAATTTTAAGTGCCAAGTTTGTCATACAATCAACAAAGTACAAAGTGATAGTCGGATCGATGTGTTTCACCCGGATCGGGCTTCTTCAGGATCCACTTGATATTCACAATGTATCAGCAGGCAGAATAACAATTTACCTTGCATAAGGGGATGGTCCAAATAAAGCCTCATGCATCGAGGTAATTTGAAGAGGGAGGTGCCATTTTTTTAACTCAAGCCGGTCCAAAGTATTGTTTTCCAGTCTGACTACAGGCAGGGTTGAACGGGTTTTCTTTTGTTGATTCATGGGGTGGGGCTTCCATCTGAGATCATGCTTACTATGCTCCCTCTTCATATTACCTCGATGCATGAGGCTTTATTTGGAACATCCCCTTATGCAAGGCAAATTGTTATTCTGGCTGCTGATACATTGTAAATATCAAGTGAATACCGAAGAAGCCTGATCCGGGTGAAATGCGCCATTCCAACTATTGCTTTGTACTTTGTTGGTTGTATGACAAACTTGGCACTTAAAAAAAAACGTGTTACCATGTTTTTAGATTGTACTTCCAGATTTTAAACTATGTAAAAATGTATATTCTAGTTTTCGCAATTTTGAAGTGTGACATGTTGGGTATCAATTTACTCGGCGTAACATTATCTTTCACAATCTAATAAAAATTGGGGTAACTTTACTGTCGTCTTATATTTTAATTAAAAAAAGTGTTTTTTTTTGTCAAAAAAATGCGCTTGTAAGACTTCTGCGCAAATACAGTATGACAAAAAGTAATGCAATGAGCACCATTTTATTCTCTAGGGTGTTGTTCTAAGTAATTTTCTAGCAAAAAAAAATGTTTTAACTTGTAAACACAGATAGCTAGATTCAGAAAGATTTACGCCGGCGTATCAGTAGATACGCCGACGTAACTCTGAATCTGCGCCGTCGTAAGTTTAAGTGTATTCTCAAACTGAGATACACTTAAACTTAGCTAAGATACGACAGCCTGCGCCGTCGTATCTTAGGGTGCAATATTTAGGCTGGCCGCTAGGTGGCGCTTCCGTTGAGTTCGGCGAAGAATATGTAAATGACTAGATACGCCTATTCACGAACGTACGTGCGCCCGTCGCAGTAAAGATACGCCGTTTACATAAGGCGTTTTCAGGCGTAAAGTTATTCCATCAAATAGCTGGACTACTTAATGTTATGGCCATCGTTCCCGCGTCGAAATTTGAAAATTTTACGTCGTTTGCGTAAGTCGTCCGTGAATAGGGCTGGACGTAATTTACGTTCACGTCGAAACCAATACGTCCTTGCGGCCTACTTTGGAGCAATGCACACTGGGATATGTACACGGACGGCGCATGTGCCATTCGTAAAAAACCTCAATCACGTCGGGTCACCCCCCATTAGCATAAAACACGCCCCCTCATCCTAATTTGAATTAGGCGCGCTTACGCCGGCCCCATTTACGCTACGTTGCCGTAAGTTAGGAGGCAAGTACTTTGTGAATACAGTACATGCCTCTCTGACTTAAGGTGGCGTAGCGTAAATACAATACGCTACGCCACCTTAAAGTTGCGGCGCTCTCTCTGAATCCAGCTAAATGTCTGAAAAACTCGGGCTGAAGTGGTTAAATAATTGGATTTATCATGTTTTGAATGATGGCTAATCTCTTTGTATTCCAGTCAAGGCCAACCATGAAGTCGTTCAATTGCAGATGCCAGTTGGGTTTTTCTTTTCCTGTGGAGTAACTTTTGCCATGAAAACATTAGCGCAGATGGTGAGAGGAATCAATATTTTAGTATAACTCCCTCTTGCCTAGCCATATCCCTTGTCATTCTCCCTATCCATCCCTCTCGGAGTTCTAGTGAAAAAAATCTTTAGCTACTAAAAATGTGTGCTAAACATTTTTCCCCCCGACCTCTAAAAGACTAAACTAGTCATTTCAATTGCTAATTTAAAGAAAACAAAGTGATAAAAAAAAAAGTTATTCGGAAAATAATCATTTGAAGTTCATTTTCTTTTGTGTTACAGGAAATTCCATTCCACGCCTTTATATTTTTATTGCTGCCATGAAGCCATCAATTTCTAAATACCAGTTGGGTTTAATTAGCTTTTTTTTTTGGAAAAGCAAAGTTTGCCCTGAAAATATTAATGTGGATAATTAGTGACTTTGCTCAGCGATAGAAAGATCAGGAGAATTAAGATTTTAGTATAACTCTCAACCATCTCTCTTGTTTAGCCAATGTCCCCTGTCCATCCTGTCCCCAACTGTCCCTCTTGTTTAGCCAATGTCCCCTGTCCATCCTGTCCCCAACTGTCCCTCTTGTTTAGCCAATGTCCCCTGTCCATCTTGTCCCCAACTGTCCCTCTTGTTTAGCCAATGTCCCCTGTCTATCCTGTCCCCAACTGTCCCTCTTGTTTAGCCAATGTCCCCTGTCCATCCTGTCTCCAACTGTCCCTCTTGTTTAGCCAAGGTCCCCCGTTCATCCTGTCTCCAACTGTCCCTCTTGTTTAGCCAAGGTCCCCCGTCCATCCTGTCTCCAACTGTCCCTCTTGTTTAGCCAAGGTCCCCCGTCCATCCTGTCTCCAACTGTCCCTCTTGTTTAGCCAAGGTCCCCCAGTCCATCCTGTCTCCAACTGTCCCTCTTGTTTAGCCAATGTCCCCTGTCCATCCTGTCTCCAACTGTCCCTCTAGTTTAGCCAATGTCCCCTGTCCATCCTGTCTCCAACTGTCCCTCTTGTTTAGCCAATGTCCCTTGTCAATCCTGTCTCCAACTGTCCTTCTTGTTTAGCCAATGTCCCCTGTCCATCTTGTCCCCAACTGTCCCTCTTGTTTAGCCAATGTCCCCTGTCCATCCTGTCTCCAACTGTCCTTCTTGTTTAGCCAAGGTCCCCTGTCCCCAACTGTCCCTCTTGTTTAGCCAAGGTCCCCTGTACATCCTGTCCCCAACTGTCCCTCTTGTTTAGCCAATGTCCCCAGTCCATCCTGTCCCCAACTGTCCCTCTTTTGAGGTCTAGTGAAAATCTTTTCAGCTATTGAAAATATTAATATAGCAACATTCGCCTGGCCTCTAAATGATTGATCCTGTATTTTAAATTCTAGTTCTAAAGAAAACAAAGTGATGAAAGAAACATATTTTCACAAATAGTCTGATTTATCACCTTTTGGATGAGGGTTATTTTTACTAGTATTCCAGACAATTCCACTCAACATCTTTCTTTATTTACTGCTGCCATAGAGCCATTTACTTTCTAATACCAGGCGGGTTTCATATCTGTGGAATAACTTTTGCTGTGAAAATATTAGTGTAGCTGCTGGTGATTCTTCTCTTGGGAAGACCAGAATAATCAAGCTTTTAGCATAACGCCCAACCATCCATCTTGTCTAGTCAATGTACCCTGTCCATCTTTCCTCCGCAACCATCCCGCTTGGAGGTCTACTGGAAAAATCCTTCGAGCTACAAGACAAGAAGAGTCAAGATTTTGGCATAACTCACACTCGTCCCTCTTGTCTAGTTTGTCATAGTACCTTGTTCCTCTTTCCTCCCCCCAACTATCCCTCTTGGAGGTCTACTGAAAAATCTTTCTAGCTACAAGACAAGAGAATCAAGATTTTGGCATAACTCCCAATCGTCCCTCTTGTCTAGTCGTGGTACCTTGTTCATCTTTCCTCCCCAACCATCCCTCTTGGAGGTCTACTGGAAAAATCCTTCTAGCTACAAGACAAGAGGAGTCAAGATTTTGGCATAACTCACAATCGTCCCTCTTGTCTAGTCATGGTACCTTGTTCGTCTTTCCTATCCCCATCTATCCCTTTTGGAGGTCTACTGAAAAATATTTCTAGTTACAAGACGAGAGGAGTCAAGATTTTGGCATAACTCCCAATCGTCCCTCTTGTCTAGTTTGTCATAGTACCTTGTTCGTCTTTCCTCCCCAACTATCCCTCTTGAGGTCTACTGAAAAATCGTTCTAGCTACAAGACAAGAGAATCAAGATTTTGGCATAACTCCCAATCGTCCCTCTTGTCTAGTCGTAGTACCTTATTCCTCTTTCCTCCCCAACCATCCCTCTTGGAGGTCTACTGGAAAAATCCTTCTAGCTACAAGACGAGAGGAGTCAAGATTTTGGCATAACTCCCAATCGTCCCTCTTGTCTAGTCATGGTACCTTGTTCGTCTTTCCTATCCCCATCTATCCCTTTTGGAGGTCTACAGAAAAATATTTCTAGCTACAAGACGAGAGGAGTCAAGATTTTGGCATAACTCCCAATCGTCCCTCTTGTCTAGTTTGTCATAGTACCTTGTTCCTCCCCAACTATCCCTCTTGAGGTCTACTGAAAAATCTTTCTAGCTACAAGACAAGAGGAGTCAAGATTTTGGCATAACTCCCAATCGTCCCTCTTGTCTAGTCGTGGTACCTTATTCATCTTTCCTCCCCAACCATCCCTCTTGGAGGTCTACTGGAAAAATCCTTCTAGCTACAAGACAAGAGAATCAAGATTTTGGCATAACTCACAATCGTCCCTCTTGTCTAGTCGTGGTACCTTGTTCCTCTTTCCTTCCCAACCACCCCTCTTGGAGGTCTACTGAAAAATATTTTTGCTATAAGACAAGAGGAGTCAAGATCTTGGCATAACTCCCACTCGTCACGCTTTTCTAGGAGTGGTACCTTGTTCCTCTTTCTTCCCCAACTATCCCTCTTGGAGGTCTACTGGAAAAATCCTTCTAGCTACAAGACGAGAGGAGTCAAGATTTTGGCAGAACTCCCAATCGTCCCTCTTGTCTAGTCATGGTACCTTGTTCCTCTTTCCTCCCCAACGCCTCTTGTCTAGCCAATGTCTCCTGTCCATCCATCCTCTCCACCAATTCCTCTTCCATAACCAATATCAACTGTCCATCCTAAAGCATAGTACACACTATCCATTTTTTCGTTAAACCCATAGGGCTGAATGAAAAAAAAACTGAAGAGTTCGGGAGGGGATCATGTACTAACAATTTCATGTTAGTACCATGATCTCCCTGCCGATTGAATGCAGTTTAGACATTTTTCAGTCATGCCCCTTGTACACACGGGCTGAATGTGGGCCGGTTTCTATTGAACCGGCTGATACCGCCTGATATTCAGCCTGTGTGTATGTGGCTTTACTCACTAATTCCTCTTTGAGGTCTAGTAAAAAAACTTTTTAGCTACTGTAGCGTTACCCCCACAGGAGCCGCTAGATTTAGTTGGTTTTTCCCTGAAAAGGGCAGAGGCAGCAAGTAGGAATTCAATCACTTAGTCTAAAATTAACTGTCTAGGGGTTTGTCTTTTTGTATTTTTTTGCTGATAATTTTAAAACAGGGCAGGGGAAAAATGGGGTGTGGAATACCCCTTATGTTCTACTCAGTAACTGTGCCAAAAATTAAGGTAGATTGTACCAGCCTTTAGGATCACAGCTGAGGACCATGAAGCACCTTTAGCACAAGTAGACATAGACTGGAACAGTCTAAAGCAGTGATATGCAAACTGTGGACCTCCAATTGTTGCAAAACTACAAGTACCATCATGTCTCTGCCTCTGGGTGTCATGCACAGTCTTTCTATGCATCATGAGACTTGTAGTTCTGCAACAGCTGGAGGGCCACAGTTCTTTATCCCTGGTCTAAAGGTTCACAGCTGGGGACCATGAAGCAGCTTCATGGTACCACTCTCAGATCCTGGGACAGAGTGAGTTCAGAGGATCAGTCCCTTGTAGTCCAGCATCCAGTTCAGAAGGGGCTCCAGGGGCAGGCAGGTCCCTGAAGCACACAGATCCATTCAGGGAAGAAGACCATCACCCCAGGGCTCTAGACTATTTAACAACAGCCCAGCCACCATCTGGGCACACCTCCCCAGGGATTGGCTGGACCCAGTGCAATATTCAGACTGGACATGTGGATTTGCTTTAGAAATTTCTTCTAGAGGCAGGGGCCAGTAATCAAGCCCTCAGCCTGCAAAGCCCTAAACAGACCAAAGCAAACAATCACTGATCCCTTAAATACAGCAGGAGTCAAAAATGAAATTTACCCAGTGGGCTAACTAGGAGGATTCTACACTACAAGAAGTAGCATAGCAACAGATTTTTACACCTCTAATTGACACTTTGAAATGTAAACTCAAAAGGAAAAATTACAAAAGATGGAGTTTAAGGTCAAAATTATTTCCGTTTCTTTCCGAGCATTTCCCAACGGCTCCATTGGGCTCCGGCGCCCCCCTCCACCTCAGGCCAAACGCGGTACTGCACACCGCTTGGCCTGAATCCTGCTCGTTTTGCGAGACAACACTCGCTCGTTTTGCGAGACAACACTCGCAAACCGAGTTAGGCTTTTTTTTAAATACAGCGCTCGCATTGCCAAGCGCTCGTTAACCGCATTACTTGCAATCCGAGGTTCCACTGTATTTATAACTGCATTCGTAGCCTGACTGAATTATAGTAATACATTGAGAAGGTTCAATTGGGTTTTAAAGTGATTGCAAACCCTTAGATTATATCCAGAAAAGTGACTAGTCTCAGATGATGCACAGAGATGAAACAAATCCTTCTACGTAAGGGCCCTTTCACACGGGGCGGATCAGTAATGATCCGCCTCTGTATGTCCGTAAGCTCAGCGGGGATCGCTCCATATATCCCCCCTAAGCCGGCGGCTGACAGGGCGGTCCCCGCACACTGTGCAGGGACCGCCCTGTCTTTTCTCCGCTCTCCCCTATGGGGGGATCGGATGAACACGGCCCGTGTTCATCCGATCCGATCCGCAGACGGAAGAAAAAATAGGGTTTTCTTCCGTCCGCAAAATCGGAGCTTTGCGGAGGCGGACGATTACGGGTGTCAGTGGATGTTTATCTGCTGACACCCCTGCAATCACATAGGGACCAATGTATGTCCCTTTTTCATCCGCAAACGGATGGATGAAAAAGCGGACATACAGTCCGCACGTGTGAAAGGGGCCTAAGTTGTACCTGTTTACATGCGGCGCTCTCTCCTCTACATCTGTTCGTAGTTCAAAATTTACAGAGCAGTTCTCAGCTACAGAAGGCAGGGGGTGAGGATTTGATGTCACACAATGCACAGCATACAGCACAGAGGGGCTGAGTGTAATCTGAGACCTGAGTGGAGGGGGTGGATATACCCCCCTCTACACAGTCTCATAGGGAAATATGCACAGCTGAGGCCATCAATCACCTGCTGTGTGCTGGGGGGGGGCGGGACTGTTCCACAGGATTCTGGGGTGTTGGCATAACCCACCGCAAGGGACTCATACAAACAGCAGAAGAAAGAGAAAGAGGATGGAATCTCACAAGGTGCTTTGGATTAAGGCAAGTATACACTATAGAAGGAGATACTTTGTTCATTTTGTTCTTTCAGGCAATGCTCACAGCTGCTTCTATACATAGAGATATCAGAGAGGATTCCGTCTGGCAGATTCTGATTCTAATTGTTACCATTCAGCCCGGTCTGCTGACACCGCCAGTGCAATCTCAATCACAGACACTGGTCAATGCCAGCAGACATTCCGCGCACATTCCCACTTCCATCCATCATCCGACTTCAGCTCTTGTTTATAGGGAATCCTTCATCTTCCTAATGGGTTTTAGATAAACATACGAATGTAATAAGTGTAATATAAATAGCCTTATCAATGGTATGTTAACGTATCAAACCCCCTTTCTATGTATAGTTTGTAATTACATGAAGATATCATAACTGCGCAGAGATATACAGTATCTCACAAAAGTAAGTACACCCCTCACATTTTTGTAAATATTTTATATCTTTTCATGTGACAACACTGAAGAAATGACACTTTGCTACAATGTTGTGTAGTGAGTGTACAGCTTGTATAACAGTGTACATTTGCGGTCCTCTCAAAATAACTCAACACACAGCCATTAATGTCTAAACCGCTGGCAACAAAAGTGAGTACACCCCCTAAGTGAAAATGTCCAAATTGGATCCAAATGTCCAAATTGGCCAAATTGGCCAGATTCACAAAGAGTTACGTCGGTGTATCAGTAGATACGCCGTCGTAAGTCAGAATCTGCGCCGTCGTATCTTTAAGCATATTCTGGAAACCAGATACGCTTAAATTAGGCTAAGATACGAGCGGCGTAAGTCTCCTACGCAGTCGTATCTTGGGGTGAATATTTACGCTGGCCGCTAGGTGGCACTTCCGTTGTTTTCCGCGTCGAATATGTAAATGAGCAAGATACGCCGATTCACGAACGTACGTACGCCCGTCGCAATTAGTTACGTCGTTTACGTAAGACATACGCCGGCGTAAAGATAAAGCTAGTCTCTAGGTGGCGCAGCCCATGCAAGGTATGGACGTCGGAACAGGCGTATCTTTTTACGTCGTTTACGCAAGTCGTACGCGAATAGGGCTGTGCGTAAGTTACGTTCGCGTCGTAGGCAGTGTTCGACGTATCTTAGGCATTCTATCCGAAGCATGCGCACTGGGATACGTCCAAGGACGGCGCATGCGCCGTTCGTTCAAAACGTCAATCACGTCGAGTCACGATTCATTAGCATAAAACACGCCCACCTCTTCACAATTTGAATTACGCGCACTTACGCTGGCACATTGACGCTACGCCGCCGTAACTTAGGAGGCAAGTGGTTTGTGAATAAAGCACTTGCCTCTCTAACTTGCGGCGGCATAGCGTAAATACGATACGCTACGCCCGCACAACGTAAAGCCGCCCTACGTGAATCCGGGCCCAAGTGTCAGTGTGTGGCCACCAATATTTTCCAGCACTGCCTTAACCCTCTTGGGCATGGAGTTCACCAAAGCGTCACAGGTTGTCACTGGAGTCCTCTTCCCCTCCTCCATGATGACATCACAGAGCTGGTGGGTGTTAGAGACCTTGCGCTCCTCCACCTTCTGTTTGAGGATGTCCCACATATGCTCAATAGGGTTTAGGTCTGGAGACATGCTTGGCCAGTCCATCATCTTTACACTCGGCTTCTTTAGCAAGGCAGTGGGTGTCTTGGAGTGTTTGGGGTCGTTATCATGTTGGAATACTGCCCTGCGGCCCAGTCTCTGAAAGGAGGGGATCATGCTCTGCTTCAGTGTGTCACAGTACATGTTGGCATTCATGGTTCCCTCAATGATCTGTAGCTCCCCAGTGCCAGTGTTCTGCCGAGCTGGTTCCTCCTATCGATGTCTTTCCCTCTTGACTGCGCAGACGCAATCCAAGCCGACGGAAATCTCTGAGCGGGAACAGCTGTTTGTCAGCTGTAGACGCCCTCACTCCCAATGCCCGATTATACACGCCGCCGATGCTTGGTAATACATGTCGCTCTAAACAGCAAGGGGCGCATGTGATATTGAGCAGTCCTTTTTTGGGGGATGGTTTTCTCAACAAAATACACGTCTCACATCCGCCCCTTGCTGTATAGAGCGGCGTGTACTATAGAGCGCGGTGTATTACCAAGCGTGTATAATCAGGCATCGGGAGCGAGCTCGTCTAAAGCTGACAATCAGCGGTTGAGGTTTAGAGATTTCTGTGGCCTCCTACTGCGCAGTCAAGGCAGGAACCTATCCGATGGAGGAACCAGCTCGATATATATTTATATATCTATGTATATATATAGATAGCTATATATAGATAGATATCCAGATATACTCGAGTATAAGCCGACCCGAATATAAGCCGAGGCACCTAATTTTACCACAAAAAAATGGGAAAACATATTGACTTGAGTATAAGCCTAGGGTGTCCATCTGCATGCCTCACTGTGTCCATGTGCATGCCTCACTGTGCCTCACTTTGCCTCACTGTGTCCATGTGCATGCCTCAATGTTCCCATGCCTCACTATGCCCACGACTAGACTTACGTTTAACATGGGAGTCTATGGAAGGGGTGCCCATATTTGAAAAATCGGTGCTCCCCGGCCGTAGGTCCCCCGGACAACAAACGTTGCACACTTGTAGAGGAAGAGTAGGGCTACATGTGTGCCAATTTTGGGGTCCAGGGGACCTACGACCCACCAGTTCCGGGTCCCGAAAGTCCGGGAGATCAGGCGCAAAATGATGACTCGAGTATAAGCCGAGGGGGGCATTTTCAGCACAACAAAATGTGCCAAAAACTTGGTATACGAGCATATACGGTGTATATATATATATATATATATATATATATATATATATATATATATATATATGTAGCAGGGTCACACTATCATGGACTACTGATAGGCTGAATCCCCACTGGAGCTCTAGTTATATTTGTATATACATGTTCATATCTTTTTAGAAGCCATGCATTGTGGGATCGGAAGTACCGGGAGATATGGACTCCATTGACAATTAGTAGAAATAGACTACATTTCCCACAATGCCCTGCCTTCTTGGAGCACATGACACCTCCGCACAGACTTATGGGGGAGGTTACTTAAAGGGAAGGAGGAGCTGACTTCACTCTCTCGGGACTTGCATCTTCTCCTCTGCGGAGCTGTGGAGAGCAGCACAGCCGAGCTGCTAGGCCTGAAGCCTGGGCCTGGATCCACCGGAAGACCAACCATCCGGAGGGAAGCAAGACCAAGGGTGCCTAGCTTGTGTTCCAGGAGACCGGAGAAGCTCGCCAGCTGACGATCGTAGCAGTGGAGAGCCTGATACCGGAGAACAAGTTTTGCGGAGCAGTGACTGATCGGCGCGTCTTTGTGAAGAACTCAGGCGGATTGGGCCTGTTCGGGTGAGAGGGCACACTCCCAAACTTCAAACCTCACTTCAGCTGATAACTTAGTGTCACTCCATAAACTGGAGTCACATGTTTGATCTCTGACTGAATCAGAGAGGCCTAACAAGCTGAGAGTTATACCCGCAGAGTTGACTGACGCCGACTAGAAATCAGTTCATCAGCATTTGTATTCGTCATACCCTGTTTGACTGATCTAACCAGCGGCTCCTGAGGAGGTAGCACTACATTTATTTATAGATAGATAGATAGATATCTGGATGCACTATGCACATTTTGTATTTTTTTTGCCCTTTGCAGAGTAATTAGCACTTGCAGAATATTTGTGAGAACATGTGTAGAATATCCTGTCAAGATACAGTCATATCGCCTCAGTTCACAAACACTTACCCCCCCCCCCCCCCCACCCAGCCCCCATCCCCCACCTTAGAAATTATTTACCACTAATTCTTATCTCCCATGTCAGCTCCTATCTCTCTATACAGCTCTGGAGCATCACAAGGGCCATTTCATGTAACACTCAATTACACCCCCAATGTATATGTAGAATGTTCCATCCACACCCTCCGCAGAGACATACGCAGGGAGAACGGCGATGGCCAAAAATAAACAACTTTTCCAAGATGTCAGAAGTAAGAGCGTTTGTAGTTTCTTTAGAAGTATAGAGATAGCAAAAGAATAACGGATTTTAGAGATTCCTTACTATATTTAATTTTTTTTAAAATTCTTTTGATACTTGCTCTGTGTGCGATAAATTGATATCGTTAAAATATATTTTACTATACTCGCGTCCATTTTGCCTCTAAGGTCCGATCTAGGGCCATTTTGCCCCCGCCCCTTTTTTTCTTATATTTAAAATGTATCTTTAGTTTTACCGTATATACTTGAGTATAAGCCGAGTTTTTCAGCACATTTTTTTGTGCTGAAAATGCCCCCCTCGGCTTATACTCGAGTCACCTTTTTGTGCCTGATCTCCTGAACTTTAGGGACCTGGCACTGGCCGACTGTAGGTTCCCCGGACCCCAAAATTGGCACACATATAGCCCCACTCTTCCTCTATAAGTGTGCAAAGTTTGTTGTCTGGGGGACCTACAGCCATGGAGCACCGATTTTTCAAATCTGGGCACCCCTTCCATAGACTCCCATGTTAAATGGTAATTTCTCCAGTGATTTTGGGGACCAGCTACCAGCCAGCCATACGTCCTCTGGACCCGGAACTTGGCACACATGTAGCCCCATTTCTCCTCTACAAGTGTGCAATGTTTGTTGTCTGGGGGACCTACGGCTGGGGAGCACTGATTTTTCAAAGCCGGGCACACCTTCCATAGACTCCCATGTTAAACATCAGTCTAGTCATGGGCACAGTGAGGCATGGGCACAGTGAGGCATGGGCACAGTGAGGCATAGGCACAGTGAGGCATGGGCACAGTGAGGCATGGGCACAGTGAGGCATGGACATGGACACAGTGAGG
Organism: Rana temporaria; assembly: GCF_905171775.1. NCBI lineage: Eukaryota > Metazoa > Chordata > Amphibia > Anura > Ranidae > Rana > Rana temporaria. The sequence continues at coordinate 15,553,931 of NC_053493.1, forward strand.
CATGGACACAGTGAGGCATGGACATGGACACAGTGAGGCAAAGTGAGGCATGCAGATGGACACCCTAGGTTTATACTCAAGTCAATATGTTTTCCATATTTTTTTGTGGTAAATTTAGGTGCCTCGGCTTATATACGGGTCGGCTTATACTCGAGTATATACGGTATATAAAATACGGAATACTTAATTACTTCGGCTCTCATACAGTACCTGAACACCCCTTATTGACCCGGAGCAATTTTTTTAATTTCCACTATGGGCCTGTTTATTTGGTACTTGGTGACACACTGACAATACAGTAATACTGATAACAAATAAATACATATATTGTTCTTTTTTTTTTTTTTTTTTACAATTTTTTGGCAACATTATATTGCAAAAATCGTTTTTTTTCCTACTGTATGTAATTTATGGCCAGAAAGATTTTTATTTTTTTATTTTTATTTTTTAATCAGTGCTAGTTTAAAAAATAAGAAGTAGTTTCACTGTAAAAAAAAAGTATGGGCCATATTCTCAAACAAGTTACGCCGGTGTATCTACTGATACACCGGCGTAAATCGAATTTCCCGCCGGCGTATCATTGTTTTGTATTCACAAAACAAGATACGCCGGATTTAGGCTAGGATCCGACTGGTGTAAGTCACTTACACTGTCGGATCCTAAATGTAATTAGCCGCCGGCCGCTAGATGGCGTTTACGTTCAGGTCTCATTTGTTTATGCAAATGAGCCTGATACGCCGATTCCCGAACGCTTACGTCGCTTACGTCGCTTACGTCGTTTGCGTAAGCGTAAGGTTACCCCTGCTATATGAGGGGTAACCTTACGCCAGTCCCACGTATGTAAGTATGGCGTCGGGTCCGCGTCATCCTTTCCCGTCGGGTACGTCGTTTTACTAAGTCGTTCTTGAATACGACTTTACACACGTCGGCGTCATTGACGTTTTCCGTCGAGAACTGGAGCATGCGCACTGGGCTATTTTAAGCCTGGCGCAATGCGCAGTTCGAACGGCACGGGGGCGCGCTTAATTCAAATACAAGCCGCCCCCTTGGAATTACGCGGGGATACGCCGGGCCAATTACACTACGCCTCCGCAAACTACGGAGCAAGTGTTTGGGGAATACAGCACTTGCTCCTGTAAGTTGGGGCGGCGTAGTGTAAATAGCTTACGCGACGCCGCCGCAGGAACTACAAGAATCTGGCCCTATACATTTTACTCTATAATTTTCCTATTTAAAATGATGCTAAAATGATGTTCCCGTTACAATGCATGGGGGTTTTCTTTTAGCAATATTATCTTGTAAAAATACATTTTTATTTCTTACTGTATATAATTTATAGACAAAAAAACATTAAACTAATATTTTTTTTTCTATTGTGACCAGTGTTAGGTTAAAAAAGTTTTACTTACATATATATATATATTTTTTTGTCATATTTCAAATGATATTAATATTATGAGAGGGGCCAGCAGGGTGCGGTATAAAGCTTTCTGAAAATATTACAGTGCTCTGCCTTCTCTCAAGTGTCCTTAGCCCTGACGCAAGCAGGGGGACTGCCTCTTGGGAGGAGTTATGCAAATATCAAACTGCCTTGATGGGTGGGTGTCAGTCTGGAGGAGTGAGCAGGGGCGGCCTGTCCATTGTGGGCACACGGGCACTGCCTTCCCTATACACCGCCGTCCTCCCTATCCATGCGCCCGGCCCCTTTCGGGCGCATGAATTCCTATGGCAGGGGTGGGCAGGGGGTGTTATTTTGAAGCAGCCGATTAGAGCCAGAGGCTCTAATAGGCTTCAAAATAGGGTGGGCTCAGGGTGCAGAGCATTGTGTCTGGAGCCCACCCAGGTGTGTTGCAACAGCAAATGAATATTCGCTGTTGCAACACTGATCCTCCCTCCCAGCCAATTAGGAAGCAGGTTCGATACCCGTCACCCAATTGGCTGAAAGGAGAGGCGATCCTATTGTACACCTAGTTGGAGGGGAGGAGATGCACGGCGGAGGCGCAAAGGAAAAGACACAGGGAGCCGCTGCCTGTTGCAGCCTGATGTTCGCCGCAGACCGATGAGCCCGATCCCCGCTGCAGTCCGATGTGCCTGCCAGCGCCCGATCACCGCTGCAGCCCTATGTGCCTGCTGATGCCCGATCCCCACTGCGGCCTGATGTGCCCGCCGATGCCCGATCCCTGCCGCAGCCCAATGTGCCCACCCATGCCCGATCCCCACCGCGGCAAGATGTGCCCACGATGCCCGATCCCAGCCGCAGCAGTCCAATGTGCCCTCCAATGCCCGATCCCCAACACCTGCTGCGATGTGCCCCCTGATGCCTGATCCCCACTGCTGCCCGATGTGCCCGTCGATGCCCGATCCCCGCTGCAGCCCTATGTGACCGCTGATGCACGATCACTGCCGCAGCCCACCGCTGCCCGATCCCCACCGATGCCCAATGTGCCTGACCCCCTTTGCAGGCCTATGTGCCCGACGATGCGAGATCACAGCTGCAGCCCACTGTGCCAGCCGATGCCCGATCCCCACCTCTGCCCGAATGTGCCCACTGATGCCCAATCACCGTCGCAGCTCGATGTGCCCACTGACGCCCGATCCTCACCGCTGCTCGCTGTGCCTGCCGCTGCTCGTTCCCCACCGCTGCCCGATGTGCCCACCGATGCCCGATGTGCCTGCCGCCTAGATGGGGTAAGTGCTTTTGGACAGCGAGGGGGGGTAATGTTTGAGGTTCCGGGGGGGGTGGTTGTTTGCTGCCCCCCAAATAAAAAAACACCAGCCACCATTTGGATTGGGTGCTCCTAGAAACGCTGTATTTGTATGCAGACCGCCCTAGGTAATGCCCACATGTGATGCTGAGCCTCCATTGAAATCCAATAGGTGAAAGGAGCAGGCCAGCAACGTTCTCCAGCAAGGAAAGGAAGCGGGCTCTATCTGACTTGCTGCAGCTTCTGGTGCACACTGTGAGAAGCACTTTCAGTACAGGAGAGGAGCGTTTACCACTGCACTAAACTGAAGGGAAGGCCGGAGCTCGGCTTTAATAGACGCATTGATGGAACTCATCGTTCTCCTTTTGCCGTTTATATTTTGATTTACGGCTTCTCATTGTAAAGGGAAAAAAAAGAAGAAGCCTTGCGTAGGAGAGAGAAATATAATGCATCAGAAATGTGCGACATCAAATATAGATCATCCGCCTCCAGCTGCTCTTTCCGGGCCCACAATAAATTCGTTCATTTGTGAAATCTCATCATTGCCGTCTCCCTCCCGGGGGGGTGAGAGGAGAAGTCTACCCAATGAAGAGAAGTGAGAAATGCTGGACAGGTTTTACACGGCGATTCATTTATCTTGAGAAACGTGTTCCATTGCAGGTCGGCTCCGAGAATTCCAATATCCCGCTCTTCAAATCCATGAACAATTCCTCCTGGGAAAATGCCATCTGCCGGGTAGACGATCCGCCAGCTGCAATGCCAACACATTACTCGTGGTACACTGGGACGTGATCTCAGGAGCAGAACGGAAAGACGGGTATAGATCAAAATAAAGGCCAAAAGGTTTTCTATTGTAGCAGAAGTTAGATTGATAGACAGTGGAAACTTTTTGGTATGCTGAAGCCCTAAGAGTTCCCTTCATTGGAACTAAGGGGCCAATCCCAACCCCTAAAAAAAACAACCCCCCACATCATAATCCCCCTTCCACCAAATGATCTGGACCAATGCACAAAGCAAGGTCCATAAAGACATGGATGAGCGAGTTTGGGGTGGAGGAACTTGACTGGCCTGCACAGAGTCCTGACCTCAACCCCAATAGAACATCTTTGGGATGAATTAGAGCGGAGACCTGGTTAAACGATGTCTTACTCTTCTTGTTTTTTCTTTTTTTTTATTAGTTAGGTTTATTGCACAATATGGGCTCTCTCGTTTTCACTCTTTTCCTTTCTATTTGTAAGTCTATGAGTTTCTATGTTCCCTTACTCAGAGAATCACAAAAATAAAACTATATGGAATAGAAAGATTGCTGTGGTACTCTCAGAAACCCTGCCAGGACCTCCAATGGTACTCCCAAATTTTTCTGCCAGGATTTCCAATGGTACTCACAGGATCCCTGCCAGGACTTACAATGGTACTCACAAGATCCCTGCCAGGACTTCCAATGGTATTCACAGGATCCCTGCCAGGACTTCCAATGGTACTGCCAGAGTCTCTGCAGGACTTTCAATGGTACTTCAAAATTTCTGCTACGACTTCCAATGGTACTTCCGAAATCCCTGCCTGAACTTCCAAAGGTACTCACAGAATCCCTGCCAGGACTTCCAATGGTACTTCCAGAATTACTGTCAGGACTTTCAATGGTACTCACATAATCCCTGCTAGGACTTCCAATGGTACTCACATAATCCCTGCTAGGACTTCCAATGGTACTCACATAATCCCTGCCAGGACTTCCAATGGTACTCACATAATCCCTGCCAGGACTTCCAATGGTACTCACATAATCCCTGCCAGGACTTCCAATGGTACTCACAAAATCCCTGCCAGGACTTCCAATGGTACTCACATAATCCCTGCCAGGACTTCCAATGGTACTCACATAATCCCTGCCAGGACTTACAATGGTACTCACATAATCCCTGCCAGGACTTACAATGGTACTCACAGCAAACAAATTATAAGTGAACCAAAATCCTAGTGACAGAGGGCCAGATTCACGTAGAATCGTGGCAGCGTAACGTATCGTATATACGTTACACCGCCGCAAGTTTTCATCGCAAGTGCCTGATTCACCAAGCACTTGCGTGAAAACTTACGCCGGCGGCCTCCGGCGTAAGCCAGTGTAATTCAAAGGGGCGTGTGCCATTTAAATTAGGCGCGCTCCCGCGCCGGACCTACTGTGCATGCTCCGTTTTGAAATTCCCGCCGTGCTTTGCGCGAAGTGACGTCATTTTTTCGAACGGCGAAGCGTAGCGTACTTTCGTATTCCCGGACGTCTTACGCAAGAATTTTTTTTTTTGAAATTCGACGCGGGAACGGCGGCCATACTTTAACATGGGCTGTGTAAAGTTAGGGCAGGTAAAACGACGACTAACTTTGCGACGGGAAACTAGACTAGCAACGACGTAACGAACACGAAAAACCGTCGTGGATCGCCGTAAAACCTAATTTGCATACCCGACGCTGGAATACGACGCGAACTCCACCCAGCGGCGGCCTAGGTACTGCATCCTAAGATCCAACGGTGTAAGACAATTACACCTGTCGGATCTTAGGGATATCTATGCGTAACTGATTCTATGAATCAGTCGCATAGATACTCTGAGAGATACGACGCGTTTCAGAGAAACGCCGTCGTATCTCTTCTGTGAATCTGGCCCCTAATACCTGACTAATCAACCGAACAAACAGAAAGCCTAACTAACCACTTCCCAACTGCCCCATAGGAGATCTACTGCTACAGGGTGGCCGTTCTGTGCATAATCACACATATATATATATATATATATATATATATATATATATATACACACAGTATACACACACAGTATATATTACTATATGATTACTCAGAGCAGAAGCCGATCAGTGGGTGCCGGGCAGTGGGCACTGGATATCCTCCCTCACCCACTTGATCGTCGGTAAAAGATGCAGAACGGAACAATGAATTTTCTTATTAGATATTTTTTACTTTCTGCTATAAAACCTATATATTTTTTTATTATCGGTCAAATTTTGTTTACAGCACAAACAATATAAATCGCAGAGGTGATCAAATATCACCAAAAGGAATCTCTATTTGTGGGGAAAAAATTACAACAATTTTATTTGGGTACAACGTTGCATGACCGCGCAATCATCAGTTAAAATAACGCAGTGCTGTATCGCAAAAAAATGGCTTGGTCATGAAGGGGGGTACATTTTTCGGCACTGAAGTGGTTAATTAAGATTTATTCACATTTCAAAAAAATTCATCCAAACACTAGCACACAGCAAACCCAGTGACAGAATACCTAACTAATCAACCAAACAAACAGAAAGCCTAACTGACAACAAACTATATACAATATATACAAAAAGGGGAGCACAGAAAAGCAGGGGAAATGTGGGGGTGCAAGGAGTCATCAACAAGGGAAAGCATGTACAAAGCAACAGGGTACAGGGCAGGAACAAGATTCAGATCAATGGCAAATGGAATATGGCAGCAACAAAACACTAGAGCCTGAGGCACTAGTAGGGAAGGATCTAAATACCTAACCAGCAACCAGCATCAAGTGAAAACTGGAGGTGCAAAAAGCAGATGGGAAAGGGGAAACCAAAACTGGGATCACCAACAAGGGAAAGCACATACAAAGCAATAGGGTAGGAGCAAAATCAGGATCAATGGCAAATGGAATATGGCAGCAGCAAAACACTAGAGCCAGAGGCACTAGTAGGGGAGGATCTAAATACCTTACCAGCATCAAGTGAAAACTGGAGGTGCAAAGAGCATATGGAGAGGGGGGAACCAAAACCGGGGTCATCAACAAGGGAAAGAACATACAAAGCAACAGGGTACAGGGCAGGAGCAAGATCAGGATCAATGGCAAATAGGCATGTGCAATTTTTTAAGTTACGAATACGTTTTCCGTCAATTTTCGTTATTTTAGTTGATTCGTTAACATACGAATGAACGAATGGTTTAGCGCAATTGATAACGAATAACGATATTTTCAAAATAACGAATATGAAAAACAACGAAGATACGAAAGATGAAAGAAACGAAAACATAGAAACAACGAAAATACCGAACCCTAAAAAAAAAAAAATTACGAAAAACAAAATGAACGAAAATGCAAACTTACTAATATTCGAAGACCGAAAAGAAAACGAAATGCCGAACAAAGACTAAAAAACGAAAATCAAAACTAACGAAAAATAAATTACGAATCTTCGGAAAACTGAAATGAAAACAACGAAAATACAAAATAATGTAAATTAGCTTTCGTTAGTACTGAAATATTTCTGGACATTGACCAATAGCCACTGAGCGCTGTCCCTTTCCTCTGAAGAGGTTTGTTCCTTCCCCCAATGAGCTTCTTTCTCATTACCTCCTGGCTCCTTGTGTCTTTTTCTGTGTTAGACTGCAGTGCATCTCATTTCTAGATTTGTATTTGTAATATCTGACATATTTTAGTTTTCTTCTACGTCAGACTTCATTCTAGACAGGGTGTGTGTGCTAACTAAGACAGTCAAGTCAATCACAGTAAAATCCGAATTACAAAATTGCGATGAGTAGTGTGTCGAATAAACGTAAAATGTATTCTAACAGAATTACGAATGCAATAAAATCTACAAAAGTAAGTTTTTACAATAAAAGGAAATTAAACATGAAAATACGAATGATCATAAAGCAACGAAAATATATTTCTTTACGAAAATACGAATGCGGCATGATGGAAAATATAATGTAAATACGAATAGCAAAACAACGAAAATTAAACTAACGTAAAAACGAAGGAACGAATAAAATCATTTTAAAAATACGAACGAGGCAGAATACAAATTATAACGAAAATACGAATCTCGATTCAACGAAAAATAAACTAACAGAAAAAAACGGAAACGGAAAAAAGAGTGAAAATACTAAAGAGTACGAATACGATAACTAACGTCTTACGAAATTACGACTCGTTACGAGTCACGATAAACGAACAGAAACGAAACAGAAATAAACGAAAATTTTTGCTGTGCACATGTCTAATGGCAAATGGAATCTGGCAGCATCAAAACACTAGAGCCAGAAGCACTAGTAGGCGAGGATCTAAATACCTTACCAGCAGCCAGCATCAGGTGAAAACTGGAGGTGCAAAATGCAGATGGGAAAGGGGGAACCAAAACTGGGGTTACCAACAAGGGAAAGCATGTACAAAGCAACAGGATACAGGGTAGGAGCAAGATCAGGATCAATGGCAAATGGAATATGGCAGCAGCAAAACACTAGAGCCAGAGGCACTAGTAGAGGAGGATCCAAATACCTTACCAGCATCAAGTGAAAACTGGAGGTGCAAAGAGCATATGGGGAGGGGGAACCAAAACTGGGGTCATCAACAAAGGAAAGAACATACAAAGCAACAGGGTACAGGGCAGGAGCAAGATTTGCATCAATGGAAAATGGAATCTGGCAGCAACAAAACACTAGAGTCAGAAGCACTAGTAGGGGAGTATCTAAATACCCTACCAGCAGCCAGCATCAGGTGAAAACTGGAGGCACAACGAGCATATAGGAGAGGGGGTACCAAAAACTGGGGTCATCCACAAGGGAAAGAATGTACAAAAGCAACAGGGTACAGGGAAGGAGCAAGATTTGGATCAATGGCAAATGGAATCTAGCAGCAACAAAACACTAGAGCCAGAAGCACTAGTAGGGGAGAATCTAAATACCTTACCAGCAACAAGTGAAAACTGGAGGTGTAAAGAGCACATGGGGAGGGGGTCATCAACAAGGAAAAGCATATACAAAGCAACAGGGCAAAACACTAGAGCCAGAGGCACTAGTAGGGGAGGATCTAAATACCTTACCAGCAGCCAGCATCAAGTGAAAACTGGAGGTGCAAAGAGCAGATGGGGAGGGGAAACCAAAACTGGAGTCATCAACAAGCGTACAAAGCAACAGGGGTACAGGGCAGGAGCAAGATCAGCATCAATGGCAAATAAAAAGGGGCAGCAGCAAAACACTAGAGCCAGAGGCACTAGTAGGGGAGAATCTAAATACCTTACCAGCAGCCAGGCGAAAACCAATTACTGGGATCTGCTTGCTGCTGGAAGATACCCGCTGGTGGACACCGAAACTACAACCTTCCATGCTGGGAAGCACAGTGCCACCAGCAGGTGATCCGGGTCCTGACAGCGACATAAAAAATATGCAATCGTCACCGTTTTATTCACCAGGGCCTCTGCTTTCAGAAAATATATAATAGTTGGGGCGTTCCAAATAATTTGCAGAAATTAAAAATTAAAGTGGTTAATTCCAAATATTTTTTTGTACATTAATTGGTACGTTTTGCAAAAATAAAAAATAAAACAATATCCATTTTTTTTTTCTTGGAAGGACAATGGGAACAGACGATGATCTTGAAAACAAAAGTGGAACTCACCGATCCCACGTGGCAGTGATCCGATTCTCCGCTTTCAAAAAGGACGATGTCCTTGATGAACACAGCGATGGCCCTCATGATGAAAGACATGAACAGGTGCATGTGGATGTAATTCCTGGTACAATGCAGCTTCCTGAGCAAGGAGGAGAAACACAATGTTACCAATTAAGGATTGTGCATGTGAATGCGATCGGTAAATAATCTCATGAGTGGTCAGGGTTTAAGGTATAACATCTCATTATCTTTAGCAACGAAATGGTCACTTTCAATCATTTTAAATATGCAGTTTCCATAAAATAATCCCCGGTGATGCTGCCATAGAGGTGCTTCTTCAGTCACTTCCTGTTTTCGGGTGGCAACGCCTGGTCCCTCCCTCCCAGCCGCTCTCCTGATTTGTCACCGGCTTCCGATAAAAACGAAGGGCTCATTCCCGCTTTCTATGGTCCCTGAAGATTGGGATTTTTCTTCAGAGAGCATCTGATAGGCCGGGGGTAGACAACCTGAGGGCCCTCCAGCTGTTTGCAGAACTACAAGTCCCATCACGCCTCTGGAAATAATTGTAACTGCCAGCCAGAGGCGGATTGACAACTCATGGGGCCCACGGGCAATAAGAGATTATGGGGCCCCAGGGCAATAGGAGATTATGGGGCCCCTGGGCAATAGGAGATTATGGGGCCCACGGGCAATAGGAGATTATGGGGCCCCTGGGCAATAGGAGATTATGTGGTCCCTGGGCAATAGGTGATGGGGACATACAGTATATACACACACACACACACACACACACAGTATACACACAGTATACATACACACACATACACAGTATACACACACATACACAGTATACATACACACACACACACACATACACAGTATACATACACACACACATACACAGTATACATACACAGTATACACATACGCACACACACACACACACATACACAGTATACATACACACATACACAGTATACATACACACAGTATACATACACACACACATACACAGTATACATACACACACACACACACACACACATACACAGTATACATACACACACACACATACACAGTATACATACACACACACACATACACAGTATACATACACACACACACACACACATACACAGTATACATATACACACACATACACAGTATACATACACACATACACAGTATACATACACACATACACAGTATATACACACACACACATACACAGTATACATACACATACACAGTATACACACACACACATACACAGTATACATACATACACACACACACACATACATACACAGTATACACACACACACATACACAGTATACATACATACTTTCAGTATACATACATTTAGCATGTAGGCTATTGTCCATTGTGTGCTGGCGGTGGGGTCAGTGCCTTGAATTTTTACAACACGAGTTACGGTTCACCTACTTTTTTTTTTTTTTACTTTATTGAAATCTCAAACGTACAGATAGAGAAAGGAGCTGTGTGTTAGTGGGTGTCCTGACTCTCCTGCTCACCCCCTCCCTTGAGCACGACACTCCACACCAGGGAGAAAGCCTTGCATTACTGTGTGGAGTTACAGACAGAAGAACAGGAAGTGAGGATTTCCCAGAAGAAATAAGGACATTTAAAAGCAAAATGGAAGGATGAGGTAAGTGAAGGAGGACTGCACTAAGGTAAAGGAAGATATTTAGGGGAAACAAAATTTACCTTTACAACCCCTTTTTTAAGGAGATGTTTCCAAGAAAGACGGCACCAATGTCTTTGGCGCACTGAGTGTGCTGAAAAATATGATACTACCGCGCTAAATTAAATAATCAAAATTATACCATTAAAAAAATCACCAAATAGTAAACGCAGCAAAAAATTGTGTTGTGGGTCAAACAGAGTGAAAAGTATAAATATAATAATTATGCGCTGAATACTAACTTAAATAATGCCAACCGTGCTTATAAGTGATTTAAGCTCTGAGTGATACCATAATATACACAGTATAAATCAATATATAAAGCAAATCCACAATAAATGTCCAATTGTGCTTAAGATGTACACCAGTGGTTCAATTGGGAACAACACCCAGTTCAGTGTAGTGATAGGAAATGCGATGTGATCACAGACAAACTCCTGCTTCACAGGTAAAGGATCTCCTCCACATAGACACCGCTCATGGAAAAAAAAGAGAGACAACTCATAGCGCAGATGGTAGAGCACCAGATATACAAGAGACACTGATCTCTAGCAATAACACACTCACAATACCGCCGTTCAAACAACGCATAAATCCACAGTGCACCGATCCTCCATAGAGCCGCTCAGTAGATACGCCGTCGTAACTCCGAATTTGCGCCGTCGTATATTTAAGTGTATTCTCAAATTGAGATACACTTAAATGTAGCGAAGATACGACTGCCTGCGCCGCTGTATCTTAGCTGTCTAGTTCCGCCGGCCGCTAGGGGCGTGAATGCTGATTTACGCCTAGAATGCGTAAATCAGCGAGATACGCCGATTCACGAACGTACGCTTGCCCGTCGCAGTAAAGATACGCCGTTTACGTAAGGCGTTTTCAGGCGTAAAGTTAGTCCAACAAATAGCGGGCCTAGCCAATGTTACGTATGGACGTCGTTCCCGCATCAAATTTTTTTATTTTTACGTCGTTTGCGTAAGTCGTCCATGAATGGGGCTGGACGTCATTTACGTTCACGTCGAAACCAATACGTCCTTGCGGCGTACTTTGGAGCAATGCACACTGGGATATGTCCACGGACGCCGTTCGTTAAAAAGTCAATCACGTCGGGTCACCAGTCATTAACATTAAAAACACCCCCCTGTTCCACATTTGAATTAGGCGCGCTTACGCCGGCCCATTTACGCTACGCCGCCGTGACTTAGGAGGCAAGTGCTTTGTGAATACAGCACTTGCCTCTCTGACTTACGGTGGCGTAGCGTATATGCGATACGCTACGCCACCTCAAAGTTATGCCAGTCTTTCTGAATCTGGCTATAAGACTGGGATGCCATTAAAGTTAATTTGCGTGTAAAGGCAGGCGTCCCAATACTTTTGACCTTATAGTGTATTTTTTCACGAAAGTGGAGTTGGAGCTTTAATAAAATAAAAGGTGAAACAAGGTGGGTTTGTTGTTTTTCTAAAAACGTCAGGACTTATTGCGCAGTCTGCTCCCCGAACACCTTCTGAAATTATCCAGCCTCAAGCGCGAGCAATTCTATCTCCTCCGGGAGCCCAGAGATAAGAAAACGGCAATTAAAGCGCCAAACTGTTAAGAAAAGGTGTCACCGCCGCTGAGAGATCGCCAGACACCTTTCAAGACCATTGTCGCACCACGCTTTGATATTAGCGGGAGGAAGCTGAGAGCGAATCTCGATGGAAATTATAGGGAGAAAAAAATATATTTTTATTTTTTTGAACCGTAAAAAAAAAAATCTCCAGTTCAGTTCTTCCTCCGCCATTCATTAGCCGGAGTGAACGCTGCACTTTGCTCCGGCGCTGAACGCCCATCAGACGGAGAAGTGCCCATCAGTCGTCATCTTTATAATCCTCTTATTCGGAGATTGACTTGAAGAAGCTACAGATGGCACTTCATCACCACTGATTACTGTCAGCAGACAATTGTCATACAAGTGACCCAGGTGCGCAAAAGAACAACGATCGTTCTCCAAGTTCCCTCTGTAATCTTCTCCGCTAATTAGAAATCCTCATCGGGGGCGAGAAGAGACAAAGTATCAATCGCTGCAAATTACTTTCTACAATGATGTGGCCAGAGTTTTTATTATTATTACTTTTTGTTTGTTTTACAATTTATTATTTTTTATTTATAATATTATTATTATTTTTATTATTATTAGACAGAACACCTGGCAGAAAAAACACTGACAGCTCCTAAACTCTGCTAAACGCCGGTGCCCAGCCTTTATTTTCTGTGTAATTTTTAGTGGGGCCGTTGGCGTTCTTAACCCCTTCCATACCGGGGGGCACTTATACACCTTCCCGCCCAGACCAATTTTTAGCTTTCAGTGCTGTTGCACTTTGAATGACAATTGCACGGTCATGCTACACTGTACCCAAACTAAATTTTTATCATTTTGTTCCCACAAATAGAGCTTTCTTTTAGGTGTTATTTGATCACCTCTGGGATATTTATTTTCTGCAAAAAAAAATAAAAAAATGACCGAAAATGTAGAAAAAAAAAAGTATTTTTTTGTTTCTGTTATAAAACATTGTAAATAAGTAAGTTTTCTCCTTCACTGATGGGCACTGATGGTACTGCACTGACGGGCACTGATAAGGCGGCACTGATGGGCACCGATGAGGTGGCACTGATGTGGTGGCATTGATGGGCACTAATATGCGGCACTGATGGGCACTGATAGGCGGCATGGATAGGCGGCATGGATGGGCTTGGATAGGCGGCACGGATAGGTGGCTCAGATGGGCATGGATAGGCGGCACAGACGGACACGAATAGGCAGCACGGACGGGCATGGATAGGCGGCACGGATGGGCACTGATAGGCGGCACTGATGGGCACTGATAGGCGGCATTGATGGGCACTGATAGGCGGCATGGATGGGCACTGATAGGCGGCATGGATGGGCACTGATAGGCGGCATGGATGGGCACTATTGTATGTGTTGTACTAATGGATGCCAATCAGTGCCAAACAATGCCTGCCAATCAGTGATGCCCATTGTGGGCACTGATTGGCATCCATTGCGGCACTGATTGGCATCCATTTTGTGTGTCCTCCTCATCCCTGGTGGTCTAGGGTGGCATCCTTTTTTTTTTTTACACTGGTGGTCTATATGGGCATCCCTGGTGGTCCAGTGGGCATCCTTGGTGGTTGCGAGTGAGGAAAAGCCGATTACCGGCTTTTCCTATTTACATCGTGATCAGCCGTGATTGGACACGGCTGATCACGTGGTAAAGAGTCTCCGTGAGAGACTCTTTACCTTGATCGGTGTTGCGGGGTGTCAGACTGACACCCTGCAACAACGATCGCCGCGATGCGCGCCCCCGGGGGCGCGCAGCGGCTCAGAATCCTGAGGACGTCATATGACGTCCAGTCAGGATTCAACAACCACTTTGCCGACGTCAATCTGTCATTGGCGGGCGGCAAGTGGTTAAATTAATGAATAGCTGGTTGTTAGGGGAGATGTGAGAAGCCTTAAAGCGGAGGTCCACACAAAAAAGGAACTACCGCTTTTCGGAACCCTCCCCCCTTCTGGTGTCACATTTGGCACCTTTCAGGGGGGAGGGGGGTGCAGATACCTGTATAATACAAGTATTAGCACCCACTTCCGGGCATAGACCCCCGCAGAATCTGCGGGGGTCTACGCCCACCCCATCCCCCACATCCCCCCCATCCCCTCTGCTGTCTTCTGGGTGACACACAGGTCCCAGAAGACAGCAGGGACCATTTGGACATGGCGTGACTCAGGCATGCGCAGTAGGGAACCAGGAAGTGAAGCCACAAGGCTTCACTTCCTGATTCCCTTACCAAAGATGGTGGCGGCAGCATCCGAGGGATGGGTGCCGACATCGCGGGCGCCCTGGACAGGTAAGTGTGCTCGTTTTAAAAGTCAGCAGCTGCAGTAATTCGGCCGACCTCGGCTTTAAGAAAGGATAAGTCATCAGCTATCAGTAGGGTTCCCCGCTGACGGCTGAATGTAAAAAAAAAACAGTTACCAGCAATAAAAAATGGTTGGGTATGTATTTTAAGGGAAACCCCACCCCAAAAAAAGAAACCGGCGTGGAGTCCCCTCCAAATTCCATACCAGACCCTTATCTGAGAATGCAGGCCAGGAAAAGGGGGGGGGGGAGCGAGACACGATACCTGTCAGGTATCCTGTCCCCTCTCCCCCCTGAAAGGTCCCAATTGTGACACCGGAGGGGGGGGGGGGAAGGAATCCGATGAGCGGAAGTTCCACTTTAAGGACGTCATGGCCGGCTTCCCGGCCCACTCCTGATCAACCAGCTATTTACTGGTTGTTAAGGACCCCGGTGGCCCCGCTCTTTAACGCCTACTCTATTAAACGTAGTTTACACACTGGGCTAAATGCCGTAAAAAGACGCTTAACGTTTTTAGGTTCCAAGGGCCAGATTCACAGAAGAAGTACGCCGGCGTAACTACTGATACGCCGGCGTACTTTCAAATTTGCCGCGTCGTATCTTTAGTTTGAATCCTCAAACCAAGATACGACGGCTTCTGTCTTCGATCCGACAGGCGTACGCCTTCGGATCGTAGGTGCAATACTTTGGCGCCCGCTGGGTGGAGTTTGCGTCGTTGTTCGTGTCGGGTATGCAAATTAGCTTTTTCCGGCGATCCGCGAAGGCACGCGCGGCCGTCGCATTCTCTTACGTCGTCGCTAGTCGGCGTATAGTTAAAGCTGCTATTATGCGGCGTACAGATAGACTTGCCATGTTAAAGTATAGCCGTCGTTCCCGCGTCGAATTTAAATATTATTTTTTTTTGCGTAAGTCGTCCGTGAATAGGAAAGGACGTAACGCACGTCGAAGTTCAAAACATGACGTCGGTGCGACGTCATTTTCGCGCAAAGCACGGCGGGAAATTTCAAAACGAAGCATGCGCAGTACGTTCGGCGCGGGAACGCGCCCAATTTAAATGATCCACGCCCCCTACCTGGATCATTTGAATTAGGCGGAGGGATTTACGCTACGCCGCCGCAACTTTACAGGCAAGTGCTTTGTGAATCAAGCACTTGCCCGTAAAACTTGCGGCGGCGTAACGTAAATGCGATACGTTACGCCGTAACGTAAATGCGATACGTTGGCCCCTAGTGTGCATGAAGTTTTATTATTATATAACCATAAAAATAAAGGCTGATCATTGTAAGCTTTCCCGGCAGTGTTATATTGATGGTCCAATTGTAACTGTCACTTATGTCGGACAGCTTGGCCCGTTCCAGTACATAGAAGAAGGATGGGTCTACTGGCATGAGAACCGGGGGGGATAAATGTAGCACACGTCCCATGAAAAGTCTGTGAGAGGTCTGGAAGGTCATTTCACATCATTTGAGATGTCAAGGAAGAGCGTCTGCTTCATATATAATACAGAAAGGCCTCCGCCTCTCGTGATGCCGCCGTTATATCTGGGCACGATACCCATCAGTGACATCATCGGAAGGACGGGGAAGATCATGGTAAGCCAACTATTTCATATGAACTGAAAATATCACAGATCTGAATAGGAGAATAATGAAAGGGATCTGTACTCTTACATAGGGGTAAATTCAGGTAGGGGCGCGCAAAACTGCGGCGGCGTAACGTATGACATTTACGTTACGCCGCCGCAAGTTTTATGGGCAAGTGCTTGATTCACAAAGCACTTGCCTATAAAGTTGCGGCGGCGTAGCGTAAAAGGTGCCGGCGTAAGCGCGCGTAATTCAAATGATCCCGTAGGGGGCGTGGATCATTTAAATTAGGCGCGTTCCCGTGCCGAACGTACTGCGCATGCGCCGTCCCTTAAATTTCCCGACGTGCATTGCGGTAATTGACGTCGCAAGGACGTCATTGGTATCGACGTGAACGTAAATGGCGTCCAGCGCCATTCACGGACGACTTACGCAAACGACGTAAAATTTTCAAATCGCGACGCGGGAACGACGTCCATACTTAACATTGGCTGCGCCTCCTAATAGCAGGAGCAGCCTTACGACGAAAACAACGTACGCAAACGACGTAAAAAACTACCACACGTACGTGAATCGGCGTAAGTATGTAATCTGCATACTCTACGACATCTATGGGAGCTCCACCTAGCGGCCAGCGTGAGAATGCACCCTAAGATACGACGGCGTAAGAGACTTATGCCAGTCGTATCTTAGGCTAAAGTTGGCGTATCTAGCTTTCTGAATACAGAAAGTAGATACGCCGGCGCTACTTAGCAATTACGCGGCGTATCTATGGATACGCCGGCGTAATTGCTCTCCGAATCTACCCCACAGTCAATAAGGCTAAAAAAAGACAGCTGTCCACCCAACTCTCTACTCCTATACTCTATGGCCCAGATTCTCAAAGGACTTACGACGGCGTATCGCCACGTACGCCGTCGTAAGTCCGAATGAGAGCCGTCGTATCTATGCGCCTGATTCTTAAAATCAGTTACGCATAAATTCGGCTTAGATACGAGCGGCGTAAGTCTCTTACGCCGTCGTATCTTAGTTGCATATTTACGCTGGCTGGTAGGTGGCGCTTCCGTAGATTTCCGCGTTGAATATGCAAATTAGCTAGATACGCCGATTCACGAACTTACGTGCGCCCGGCGTATCAAGATACGTCGTTTACGTAAGACTAAGGCCGGGTACTCACGACCAAACATGTATGGTGAAAGCGGTCCGTCGGACCGTTTTCACCATACATGTCTGCCAGAGGGCTTCTGTACGATGGTTGTACACACCATCGTACAGAAGTCCGCGCGTAAACAATACGCGGGGCGTGTCCGCGGTGTCGCCGCGTCGATGACGCGGTGTCGCCGCGACAATGACGCGGCGACGTGGGCGGCCCGCCTTTAAAATGCTTCCACGCATGCGTCGAAGTCATTCGACGCATGCGAGGGACGGCGGGCGCCTGGACATGTACGGTAGGTCTGTACTGACGACCGTACATGTCCGAGCGGGCAGAATTCCAGCGGACTGTTTTAAAACAAGTCCAGGAATATTTGTCTGCTGGGAAAAGGCCCGGCGGGCAAATGTTTGCTGGAATTCGGCCCGCTCGCGCCCACACACGACCAAACATGTCTGCTGAAACTGGCCTGCGGGCCAGTTTCAGCAGACATGTTTGCTCGTGAGTATGGGGCCATACGCCGGCGTAAAGTTACCCCTCATAAAGCAGGGGTAAGTCACGTTAAGGTATGGACGTCGGAAACGTACGAACAGCGTCGTATTTTACATCGTTTGCGTAAGTCATCCGTGAACGGGGCTGGACGTAAGTTACGTTCACGTCGCAAGCATTGACTATTTGCGACGTAATTTTGAGCATGCGCACTGGGATACGTTCACGGACGGCGCATGCGCCGTTTGTTAAAAGCGTCAATCACGTCGGGTCACTATTCATTACCATAAAACACGCCCACACCAGCCTACTTTGAATTACGCGGGCTTACGCCGGCACAGTTACACTACGCCGCCGTAACTTTGGGCGCAAGTTCTTTGTGAATACGGGACCTGCCTCACTAAGTTACGGCGGCGTAGTGTATCTGAGATACGCTACGCCCGCCTATACAGTAGATAGGCGCGTCTACGAGAATCTGGGCCTATCATTCCACTTTGTATCAAACTTTGCACAAAGACACGGAGGAGTGCGTTTGGGGTGGAGGAACTTGACTGGTCTGCACAATCGGGTTGAGGTCAGGACTTTACCCGCACATGAACTTTAACCACTTCCATACCGGGCACTTACGCACCTTCCTGCCCAAGCCAATTTTCAGCTTTCAGCGCTGTCGCACTTTGAATGACAATTGCGCGGTCGTGCTACACTGTACCCAAACAATTTTTTTAAGATTTTTTCCCCACAAATAGAGTTTTATTTTGGTGGTATTTGATCACCTCTGCGATTTTTATTTTTTGCGCAACAACTAAAAAAAAGGCAGAATATTTTGAAAAAACTTAAGTTTTTATTTTTTTCTGTAATTTTTTTGGGTAAATAAGTAAGTTTTCAGTTAGTTCCCAATGGTAGATCTTTTATTGCGGGAGGGGGTATTTTGTTTGCTGAGGTCTATTGTTGCTGGAGGGGGTATTTTGTTGCAGGGCTCTATTGTTGCTGGAGGGGGTATTTTGTTGCCGGGGTTTATTATTGCAGGCGGGAGTATTTTGTTGTGGGGGTTGTGGGGGTCTATTATTGCTGGAGGGGGTGTTTTGTTGCGGGAGTCTATTATTGCTGGAGGGGGTATTTTGCTGCGGGGGGGGGTCCTCCTTATACATCTTCTAACATCGATCATCAAACTCGGAATGGCGTCACCAGGAAATTCTGAACCTTCGTAGAAATAGAATTTCAGGGTCGGCCATCATTCTCTCTCAGGTGAAGTGGTAAGAATGGCGGATCACGCGCGCTGACCTCTCGTTCCGGAAAGTTAATTAAACGTCTGCAGAGTATCGGTCTGTGACACGCCGCTCATCGCTCACATAGATTTGGGTCATTTAATATCAATGAAAAAAAAAAAAAAAAGATGAGAGCGATTCTGAATTAATGACGCATCAAATTGTGCAAATAAAAGGGGAATTATGTTGGAATAGCGATAATGAAGACTCCTGAGAACGCCCTTCCTAATGTGAAATCACCCTACGAAAGTCTCCACATCTGGATGACGCTTCGGGATGGGACAATCCGCAACGTGTGGCAGGTGACGTGGCAAGTGACAATCCGCAACGTGTGGCAAGTGACAATCCGCAACGTGTGGCAAGTGACAAGACAATCCGCAACGTGTGGCAGATGACGTGACAATCCGCAACGTGTGTCAGGTGACGTGACAATCTGCAACGTGTGGCAGGTGACAATCCGCAACGTGTGGCAGATGACATGACAATCTGCAACGTGTGGCAGATGACGTGACAATCTGCAACGTGTGGCAGGTGACGTGACAATCCGCAACGTGTGTCAGGTGACGTGACAATCTGCAACGTGTGGCAGGTGACAATCCGCAACGTGTGGCAGGTGACGTGACAATTCGCAACGTGTGTCAGGTGACGTGACAATCTGCAATGTGTGGCAGGTGACAATCCGCAACGTGTGTCAGGTGACGTGACAATCCGCAACGTGTGGCAGGTGATGTGGCAAGTGACAATCCGCAACATGTGGCAGGTGATGTGGAAAGTGACAATCCGCAACGTGTGGCAGGTGACGTGACAATCCGCAACGTGTGGCAGGTGACGTGACAATCCGCAACGTGTGGC
Source organism: Rana temporaria (assembly GCF_905171775.1). Classification (NCBI taxonomy): domain Eukaryota; kingdom Metazoa; phylum Chordata; class Amphibia; order Anura; family Ranidae; genus Rana; species Rana temporaria. Next base: position 15,573,988 of record NC_053493.1, read on the forward strand.
AGGTGACGTGACAATCCGCAACGTGTGGCAGGTGACGTGACAATCCGCAACGTGTGGCAGGTGACGTGACAATCCGCAACGTATGGCAGGTGACGTGACGATCCGCAACGTGTGGCAGGTGATGTGACAATCCGCAACGTGTGGCAGGTGACGTGACAATCCGCAACGTGTGGCAGGTGACGTGGCAAGTGACACACTCGGGGCTCCCACTGATTCTGCATGAGTTGAACCATTTCATTTTATATAACAATGTAATAATATACATAATGCGCTTCAATCATCCTGACACCATAACAACCATGGTGCCGTGATGATTGAAGCGCCAACACCAGCCATTTCCCTGATAAATTGCCCCCCCCCCCCCAAAAATATTTTCTGGCAGTGCCCCTCCCGAGACTCTGGCTCCGCCCCTGGTCTCAGGAGGAATGATAAACACATAAAGCTACATATAAATCAGAAGATACATAATAAGATGTGAAGAGTGCTGCAGCCCCACCTGAAGAGACAGAGGACGATCATGGCCGCGGTGAGGGAGATCAGCGACAAACTGTGTCCAATCGTGTATCCCGTCTTAATCGCTCCGAAGAAGACAGTCTGCTGGGAGAGGAAAGGTAACCGTTAATCACGTACATAGGAAACGGTAAAGGGAATCTGTCAGGACACCAAATGTGGAGCAACCGCTGCTGACCTGATGAATTTTATGGTAGAGGTGCCTCTTCCAAGGCGGCCATCTTCATCCTTGCCTTGCACTACTTAGTGAGCTGGAAGAAGAGTTCAGACTTCACTGGCTGCATGCTGCTTCCCGGGGCAGCGACTTGTAGCAAAGCAAGGATGGAAATGACGCCCCCCCCCCTGTGCAGCTGGGGCCACTGGGCAGTGCCCAGGTGTGCCCTCTCATTAAGACAGCCCTGCCCGAGACTCTCTTCCAGTCTGAGCGCAGCCGTAACAAGAGGCCAATAGCAAAACTGATTTATACAAACTGTGGTTAAAAAAAATAGATGATGGATTTATTTTTTATTTTTTTTACCTGCCCAAAGTTCAGCTTTAATGAGGGGATAGGGACACAGCGGAACCTCGGATTACGAGGATAATCCGTTCCAGGAGAATGCTCGTGATCCAAAGCGCTCGCATATCAAAGCGAGTTTCCCCATTGGTGTCAATGGAAACTAAAATAATTTGTTCCGCATTGACTTCAATGGCATGCAATGCCGCGTGTGGCCAGAGGTGATGGGGGGCGCCGGAGAGCCTTGGAAACACTCGGAAAGGCCTAAGGACAGCTCGACTGAACTCCGACAACCTCGGAAAGGCTCAGAAACTGAGTATTTCTGAGCATTTTCGAACGGCTCCGAACGTTTTTAAAAAAGCTCAGGGGCCTGGCTCGGCTCTGGCGCCCCCCCCCACCTCAGGCCAAACACGGTACGACACACCGCTGTGGCTTGAATCTAGTTTTGCGAGACGACACTCACAAATCGAATCAGGATTTTACAAAAAAATTAATTCTCCCATTGCGAAACGCTCGAACCGCGTTACTCGCAATCTGAGGTTTCACTGTGTTATATATATACACACACAAACAAAAGTGTTAATTTAGTTGACTAAAATATTTTCAATTACTAAATTAATATTGTTTTAGTCAACTAAAATACAACTAAAACTAAAATGAAATTTTAAGTCAATAAACCATAACTAAAACTAAATCAAAGTCAAAATTAACACTGCTATACACACATATCTATCTATCTATCTATCTATCTATCTATCTATCTATCTATCTATCTATCTATCTATCTATCTATCTATCTATCTCTATCTATCTCTATCTATCTATCTATCTATCTCTATCTATCTCTATCTATCTATCTATCTATCTATCTATGATAGATATATAGATATTCTTAAAAAAAGAAAACGAATGTAGCCATCACATCTAAGAATTGGTAAGCAGCAATAAAAGAAATGTTTGATTTGGGATTTAACCACTTTAGCCCCGGACCATTTGGCTGGCCAAAGACCGGGCCACTTTTTGCGATTCGGCACTGCGTCGCTTTAACTGACAATTGCGCGGTCGTGCGACGTGGCTCCCAAACAAAATTGGCGTCCTTTTTTCCCCACAAACAGAGCTTTCTTTTGGTGGTATTTGATCACCTCTGCAGTTTTTTTTTTTTGCGCTATAAAAAAATAGAGCGACAATTTTGAAAAAAATGCAATATTTTTTACTTTTTGCTGTAATAAATATCCCCCAAAAATACACAAAAAAATTTTTTTCCTCAGTTTAGGCCGATACGTATTCTTCTACATATTTTTGGTAAAAAAAAAATCGCAATAAGCGTTTATCGATTGGTTTGCGCAAAATTTATAGCGTTTACAAAATAGGGGATAGTTTTATTGCATTTTTATTCATTTTTTTTTTTTTTTTTAACTACTAATGGCGGAAATCTGCGATTTTTTTTGTGACTGCGACATTATGGCGGACACTTCGGACAATTTTGACACATTTTTGGGACCATTGTCATTTTTACAGCAAAAAATGTATTGTTTACTGTGAAAATGACAATTGCAGTTTGGGAGTTAACCACAAGGGGGCGCTGAAGGGGTTAAGTGTGACCTCATTTGTGTTTCTAACTGTAGGGGGGCGGGGCTGTAAGTGTGACGTCATTGATTGTGTCTCCCTATAAAAGGGAACACATGATCAATGACGGCGCCACAGTGAAGAACGGGGAAGCTGTGTTTACACACAACTCTCCCCGTTCTTCAGCTCCGGGGACCGATCGCGGGACTCCAGCGGCGATCAGGTCCGCGGGAGGATCTAGGATGGGATGATGAGGATCTATGATGGGATGATGAGAATCTATGATGGGATGATGAGGATCTATGATGGGATGATGAGAATCTATGATGGGATGATGGGGATCTATGATGGGATGATGAGGATCTATGATGGGATGATGAGAATCTATGATGGGATGATGGGGATCTAGGATGGGATGATGAGGATCTATGATGGGATGATGAGGATCTATGATGGGATGATGAGGATCTATGATGGGATGATGAGGATCTGTGATGGGATGATGAGGATCTGTGATGGGATGATGAGGATCTATGATGGGATGATGAGGATCTGTGATGGGATGATGAGGATCTATGGTGGGATGATGAGGATCTATGGTGGGATGATGAGGATCTATGATGGGATGATGAACATCTATGATGGGATGATGAACATCTATGATGGGATGATGAGGATCTATGATGGGATGATGAGGATCTATGATGGGATGATGAGGATCTATGATGGGATGATGAGGATCTATGATGGGATGATGAGGATCTATGATGGGATGATGAGGATCTATGATGGGATGATGAGGATCTATGATGGGATGATGAGGATCTGTGATGGGATGATGAGGATCTATGATGGGATGATGAGGATCTATGGTGGGATGATGAGGATCTATGATGGGATGATGAGGATCTGTGATGGGATGATGAGGATCTATGATGGGATAATGAGGATCTATGATGGGATGATGAGGATCTATGATGGGATGATGAGGATCTATGGTGGGATGATGAAGATCTATGATGGGATGATGAGGCTCTATGGTGGGATGATGAGGATCTATGGTGGGATGATGAGGATCTATGATGGGATGATGAGGATCTATGATGGGATGATGAGGATCTATGATGGGATGATGAAGATCTATGATGGGATGATGAGGCTCTATGGTGGGATGATGAGGATCTATGATGGGATGATGAAGATCTATGATGGGATGATGAAGATCTATGATGGGATGATGAGGATCTATGATGGGATGATGAGGATCTATGATAGGATGATGAGAATCTATGATGGGATGATGAAGATCTATGGTGGGATGATGAGGATCTATGGTGGGATGATGTGGATCTATGGTGGGATGATGAGGATCTATGATGGGATGATGAGGATCTGTGATGGGATGATGAGGATCTGTGATGGGATGATGAGGATCTATGATGGGATGATGAGGATCTGTGATGGGATGATGAGGATCTATGATGGGATGATGAGGATCTATGATGGGATGATGAGGATCTATGATGGGATGAGATAAGGATCTATGATGGGATGATGAGGATCTATGATGGGATGATGAGGATCTATGATGGGATGATGAGGATCTATGGTGGGATGATGAGGATCTATGGTGGGATGATGAGGATCTATGGTGGGATGATGAGGATCTATATGATGAAGCACCATGTATGACCCTCCTCTGTACTGATCACTACGAGCACCCCCCCCCCCAGTCCTCCGGATTGGCTGACTTATCATCCTACAAACACAAAGTGCGGTGAAAAGTGCCGCCATTACGGCAGACCGATGACTAACACCACTTCACGCTGCTCTTAATGTAAGCATTCAAGGGTTTCGACCCAACAAGCCTATCTCAGCTAAAACCAATAGCCTGTTAGAGAGCTGCGTCACCCACCGCCGACCCGCACTTGCCCTTTGCTATATGAAGAATACTGAACGTAGTGTAGTGTAGTGTAGTGGAAGCGATCGATATTAAACAAACAAAATTTATCAGGCAGTAATGAATAGAGACAAGTCTCCCTCGTTACTGAGATTTCCTGCACTGCAAACACTGCGTGCAATTATGCTGCGTATGTCATGTATATGGCTTGGCGGCAGCTTCAGGTTCCTCACTGCGGGACCCGGCATACACGGGCAAAGGGGGCTCATTCATACCGGCCTGTTTTCATGCCGTGCGTTATATTCAGTGGCGGCTGGTGCTCAAATTTTTTGGGGGGGGAGCAAACAAACTGAAAATAAAACCCCATCAATTGCAGATACTGTGCCATCAAATGCAGCTACTGTACCCATCAATTGCTGACACTGTGCCCATCAATTGCTGACACTGTGCCCATCAATTGCTGACACTGTGCCCATCAATTGCCGACACTGTGCCCATCAATTGCCGACACTGTGCCCATCAATTGCCGACACTGTGCCCATCAATTGCCGACACTGTGCCCATCAATTGCCGACACTGTGCCCATCAATTGCCGACACTGCCATCAATTGCCGACACTGTGCCATCAAATGCAGCTACTGTACCCATCAATTGCTGACACTGTGCCCATCAAATGCCGCCACAGTGCCCATCAAACGCAGCCACTGTGCCTATCAAACGCAGCCACTGTGCCCATCAAATGCAGCCACTGTGCCATCAAACACAGCTACTGTACCCATCAATTGCTGCCAGTGTTCCCATCAATTGCCGCTACTGTGCCAATCAATTGATGCCAGTGTGCCCATCAATTGCTGACACTGTGCCCATCAATTGCCGCTACTGTGCTGATCAATTGATGCCAGTGTGCCCATCAATTGCTGGCAGTGTGCCTATCAACTGACGCTACTGTGCCCATCAATTGCCGCCAGTGTGCCCACCAATTGCTGCCAGTGGTCCCATCAATTGTTGCTACTGTGCCCATCAAATTCTGCCAGTGTGCATCCCCCGCCCACCCGGCACTTACCTTGTCTCAGTGGGGCAGCAGGATCCCTATTAAGAGAGGTGATCTACTTGGGAGACAGAATGCCATATTGGGGGAATTCCTTACCCAGAGAACTGGGAGTGTCGGGACAGCTGCCGGAGTCTGAGGAGACTGAGAAATCTAAGACAACCAGTGAGTACAGGGGACTAGGGGGAGTTTAAGTTTTAGCAGAGTAAAAAACCCAGGGTTTCAGGAGAATACCTATCCAGAGGCCAGGTGTGGGCCAGAAGAGCCAGAAAGATGGAAGGTAGGACTAAAGGCTGAGAGAGACACGTGGCTCGGTATTTTCTGTTAACATCTGTGTCTGTGAACTTTTCTTTTCGTTTTCAATAAAAGTGTGCCGCCAAGGCTTTAAAATCACAGTTTGGACTGGCATGGACTTCGCCAACACGCATCTACCATTGAACTAAGCAAAAAATGCTTGTCGTGTTTGTGTTGCCATTCAATGTTAGCAGCAACCCAAAAGCACCAAAAAAAAAAGGAGACAAAAAAAAAACACACGTCATATGTGTCAAAATGCACAGTTACCAAATGCAGGAAACTGGACGCTCAAAAAAAAGGTACATGAGCTAGTTTGTCATGTATGTCGCAAATAGGGCAGCTCGCTGAAATCAAACTATCTGTTTGGTGTAAAAACTTGCACAAATGCTCAAAAAACATGGCACGACTTTGCACGTGTTTACAAAATGCAAAATGTGAATGCAAGCTACAGCTTAAAGGGTTCAAAGTGTCCTGGGTGGGATACAGCCTTCAATCCTGTGTCCAGGTCTTGGAGCTTGAAGTCTTCAAAGTGTCCTGGGTAGAACTAAGCCTTCAATCTTGTGTCCAGGTCTCTGAGCTTAAAGGCTTCAAAGTGTCTTGTGTTTGATGAAGTCTTCAATTCCGTGCCCAGGTTTCAGGGCTTGGAGGCTTCAAAGTATCTTGGGTTGGATGAAGCCTTCAATTCTGTGGCCAGATTTGGGTGCTTAAAGACTTCAAAGTGTCTTGGGTTGGATGAAGTCTTCAATTCTGTGCCCAGGTTTCTGGGTTTGAAGGCTTAAAAGTGTCCTGGGTAGAACAAAGCCTTCAATCTTGTGTCCATGTCTCTGAGCTTAAGGCTTCAAAGTGTCTCGGGTTGAATGAAGTCTTCAATTCTGTACCCAGGTTTCAGGGCTTGAAAGCTTCAAAGTATCTTGGGTTGGATGAAGCCTTCAAACCTGTGTTTAGGTCTCGAAGCTTGAAAGATTCAGAGAGTCTTGGGTGGGATGAAGCCTTCAAACCTGTGTCCAGGTCTCAAAGCTTTAAGGCTTGAAAGTGTCTTGGGTTGGATGAAGTCTTCAATCCTGTGTCTGGGTCTTGCTGGAGGCCTGCAGGCTATGTGAGCACACAGGCCTGCAGATTTGTTATAAGCCAGGCCTGATCATAGCTCAGGGCTCCCATTTGGAGAAAGGCCCCCATCAAGAGAGCTGTGTGCTCCAGCAAGGAGGGAGGTGTGCTCCCATTAAGAGAGGTGATCTACTCAGGAAACAGAACCTCATATTGGGGAAATTCCTTAACCAGAGAACTGGGAGAGCCAGAACAGCTGCGCGAGTCTGAGGAGACTAAGAAAGTTGAGATAACCAGCGAATACAGGGGACTGAAGGGAGTCTGTAAATCTCAGCAGATTGAAGGGTGTTAGGAGAACCCCTATCCAGAGACCAGGTGCTGCAACTAAAGGCTAAGTGGGCCAGAGAGCTAGGACTAAAGGTCGAGAGACCCGGGTAGCTCTGTATTTTCCGTTATCTGTTTCTTGCGAGAAAAAAACCCTTGTGCCTCTGTACTTTTCTTTAAGTTTTCAATAAAAGTGGGCCGCCAAGCCTTTAAAATACAGTTCAGATTGGCGTGGACTTCACTAAAATGCACCTACCATTGAGCTAAGCAACCTCCATATGACAATACAGTACTTACATTTCCCCCAGCTTCTATACCGCAGGCAGGGCCGTTTGAAGGAATTTGGGGGCCCCAAGCAAAATGGGGGCCCCCAAGCACCCCCCCCCCCGCATGCAAAGCCTATGTTAATACTACACTAATCTTTTTTTCTATTCTTACCTCCCGTTCTTCCCTGTAGGCTGCTGCTGTAGCGTGGCCGAGCTCCTCTTCCCCAGTCCCCTATCAGATAGTGCCGGATACCGCGCGCGGTACAGGAGATTCAGTTTCCGGTCTTCCCGGCCTGACTGTAAGGAAGTGAGCACTCAGTGTGCACTTCCTGTCAGTCCGGCCGGGAACAGGAAACTGAATCTCCTGTACCATGCACGCTACCCGGTCAGACTGAGAGGACTCCAGGTGGAAGGAAGAGGAGCTCGGCCACGCTACAGCCTGGGAAGGGGAAGTTGGGGGCCCCAGGCCAGCTCGGGGCCCCAAGCAATTGTTTGTTTTGCCTGTCCTGTAGCGACGGGGCTGACTGCAGGGCATGACGCCATTCTTCTGATGAGACCCTGAATCTTGCAAGATGACGCTCCAACACAACGCAAGGACTGACAAGTTGCAATATAAGAACAACTTTTTGTTTTTGGGTTTAGAAACAGTTGAACTAAGTGGAGCACATAGGAGAAGCTGCCTGCTTGCAAGCTCTGTCTGTCTGATCGACTCAGTCACAGTGCTGAACACGACATGTAATATAAAGGAGTAGAAATTACCTGTTCGCTTGGCGTGTCATTGGTAGAGAATCCACAGGCGGCGGCATAAGCTGGGTAGATTTCTGACCATCCTTCACTGGTGCAGTTTTTGGAAACATTTCCTGAAAAACAATATTTTAGAATGATTATCCTGGAAGGATTGGGCATGGGAGGTTTTCAAACTTTCAATATTGTTTTCAACACCTAACATGAACTTTCAATTCCCCAATCGACTTTATCTCTCTTGTACTCTTTTTTGGACAGCCCCAATCCCTGCTGCCATTCTCTATGCACAAGAAGGTTGGTCACTCAACATGAGCGCCATTCAGAGAGCACTGAACATTTTCTCAATGAATGCAAAGCATTCTCTGATTGGATGCGGCAGCAAGGTGGGGTCAAGATCTCCACCTTGCCCAATCAGAGAATGCTTTGCCCTCAGGGCTGGACTGGGACAAAAATTTGGCCCTGGACTTCATCCAGACTGGCCCACTTTGACAGGTCTCTCCCATGGTGGCCGGACAACTCCCGCACCCCCCCCCCCCGGCCACCCAAGCCCCCTCTTCCCCTTCACTAGCCACTAGCTGTTCTACTTTATTGGAGTAGAACGGCTGGTACTCTTATAGGCAGTACCAGTGGGGAAGCTAGACATTATTTCACCCGGGCAAAGAATCAGTTTGGTGCCCCCCCTTATGGGACAAGATTAGGCGGAAGTGAGAAACTCCCAGGCCATAGCTGTTGAGTCAGCTGTCTGTCCCCTCCCCAATGCTCCTCTATCGCCCCCCCCCTGCTCCTCTGGTCCTCCCCCTGCTTCTTTGTTCCCCCCCAGGTGAGCACTGCGGGAAGGGAGAGACAGAGGAGCGGAGGGGGGCGGCGGTCCGCTGTCACTGAAGCCGGCCCACTGAGCCATCGGCCCACCGGGAAACTCCCTGTAGTCCCAATGGCCAGTCCATCCCTGTTTGCCCTTCATTGAGAAAATGCAAAGTGCTCCCTGTGTTCAAAAAGCGGTGGGGAAGCCACAGGACCTGGAGGCTAGTGGAGATCACTGGAGTACAGGGGCGGACTGACCATTTGGGCACTCGGGCACTGCCCGAGGGCCCCATGCCACTAGGGGGCCCCATCAGGGTTTCCAGCCTCAGTAAAACCAGGGACAGTATGTAAAAATATGTTTTGTTTTTTTTAAATTCCAAAATTATAGCTGTCCCGCCTCTCCAGTAATTTTCAGTGTGTGTATGTATACTGTATGTGTATACTGTGTGGCCCCATAATCTATTGCCTGGGGGCTCCATAATCTCCTATTGCTCGGGGGCCCCATAATCTCCTATTGCCCGGGGGCCCCATAATCTCCTATTGCGTGGGGGCCCCATGAGTTGTCAGTCCGCCCCTGCTGGAGTAGTGGTGCCCAGTATAGTGATTGTCAGTTTTTAACCACTTCAGCCCGCGGAAGAGTTTACCCCTTTTCCTGACCAGAGCACTTTTTGCAATTCGGCACTGCGTCGCTTTAACTGACAATTGCGCCGTCGTGCGACGTGGCTCCCAAACAAAATTGACGTCCTTTTTTCCCACAAATAGAGATTTCTTTTGGTGGGATTTTGATCACCTCTACAGTTTAAATGTTTTGTGTTCTAAACAAAAAAAGAGCGAAAATTCAGCAATATTTTTCACTTTTTGCTATAATAAATATCCCCAAAAAATATATAAAAAAAGAGATTTTTAATACAGCTTACCTGTAAAATCTTTTTCTTGGAGTACATCACGGGACACAGAGCGGCATTCATTACTATATGGGTTATATGGAGTACCTTCAGGTGTAGACACTGGCAATCTCAAACAGGAAATGCCCCTCCCTATATAACCCCCTCCCATAGGAGGAGTACCTCAGTTTTGTAGCAAGCAGTATGCCTCCCAAAATGGTCCTCAAAAAAGAGGGGTGGGAGCTCTGTGTCCCGTGATGTACTCCAAGAAAAAGATTTTACAGGTAAGCTGTATTAAAAATCTCTTTTTCTTTATCGTACATCACGGGACACAGAGCGGCATTCATTACTATATGGGATGTCCCAAAGCAATGCTTACAATGAGGGGAGGGAGAACATCTCCAAGACAAAAGGATTTAATTTAGAGATATACTCAAATCATAATAAATCCAACTTAGTTGAGAAAAATAAAATTTTTAAATTTAACTCGAACAAGAGGAGCCCCCGGAATCCGAGGGTCTCAAACTGCAGCCTGCAGCACTGCCTGCCCGAAGGCAGTATCAGTATTCCTTCTTACGTCCAACTTGTAGAATTTTGTAAACGTGTGGACAGAAGACCAGGTTGCCGCCTTGCAAACTTGAGCCATAGAGATCTGGTGGTGTGCTGCCCAGGAGGCGCCCATGGCTCTAGTAGAATGAGCCTTTAATGATACTGGAGGAGGCAACCCTTTCAAGCCGTAGGCCTGAGTGATTAATTGCTTAATCCACCTAGAAATGGTGGACTTTGCAGCTGCCTGCCCCTTCTTGGGCCCATCCGGTAGAATGAACAGCACATCTGTCTTCCGGATCTTCTTTGTAGCTTTAAGATAGGCCTTCATGGCCCTGACAATATCCAAGGTATGCAGCAACCCTTCCTTTCTGGAAGTAGGTTTAGGGAAGAAGGATGGTAATACCAAATCCTGGTTCAAATGAAAACTGGATATGACCTTCGGAAGGAAGGAAGGATGAGGGCGGAGAACGACCCTGTCCTTATGAAAAACAAGATATGGTTCCTTACAGGATAAGGCTGCCAGCTCCGAAACTCTTCTTGCGGAAACTATGGCAACCAAAAATACTAACTTCCTTGTCAGTAGAACCAAAGGAATATCAGCCAACGGCTCAAACGGTTGTTTCTGTAAACTTGACAGAACAAGATTTAAATCCCACGGACAAAGCGGGGATTTAACTGGAGGTCTAATACGTAAGACCCCTTGAAGGAAGGTCTTAACCAGCGAGTGGGTGGCCAGCGGCCGCTGAAACCACACTGACAGAGCAGAAATCTGTCCTTTGATTGTGCTTAATGCCAATCCTTTATCCACTCCTAGCTGGAGAAAACTTAATACTCTATCGATGGTAAATTTGCGAGAAAGCCATCGCTTGGACTCACACCAGCCTACATAGGCCTTCCAGACCCTGTAATAAATCACCCTAGAGACCGGTTTCCTGGCTCTGATTAGGGTAGAGATTACTTTCTGAGACAGACCTCTACCCCTGAGAATCAGGGATTCAGCTTCCAGGCCGTCAAATTTAGATGCCGTAAGGCAGGGTGGAGGATCGGACCTTGCGATAGCAGGTCTGGCCGTAGAGGAAGAGTCCAAGGGTCTCCCACTACCATCCTTAAGATTAGTGAGTACCATGCCCTTCTGGGCCATGCTGGAGCTACCAGGATGACTGGTATGTGCTCCACCCGGATCCTGCGCAGCAGGCGGGGTAGTAACTGGAGCGGGGGAAACGCATAAAGAAGTTTGAACTGATGCCAAGGGCAAACCAACGCATCGGTTCCGCAGGCCATCGGATCCCTTGAGCGGGACATGAACCTGTCTAGTTTCTTGTTGAGTCTCGATGCCATGATATCCACGTCCGGCACTCCCCATCTTTGGCAGAGTGCTTGAAAGACTAGTGGATGCAGAGACCATTCCCCCGGCCATAGAGTCTGGCGGCTTAAGAAGTCCGCCTGAAAGTTGTCCACTCCTGGAATGAATATTGCCGATATGCAGGGCACATGAGCCTCTGCCCATAGAAGAATCAAGCTCACCTCTCTCTGAGCGGCTTGACTCCTGGTTCCCCCTTGGTGATTTATGTGTGCCACGGCCGTGGCATTGTCTGATTGAATTCTCACCGGGAACCCCTGCAATTTTGACGTCCAAGCCCTGAGGGCTAGTCGAGCAGCTCTGAGCTCCAAGATGTTGATGGGCAACTGCTTCTCTGGCTTTGCCCAAGTACCTTGGCGAGTGCAACCATCCAAAATTGCTCCCCAGCCCGTCAGGCTGGCGTCTGTGGTCACTATCTTCCAAGCCACTGGGCTGAAAGACCTCCCCTTCAGTAGATTCTGAGGGTCTAACCACCAACACAGACTTTGTCGGACTCTTGATGAGAGCGGCAACGGGATATCCAAGGCCTGTGGCCTTCTGCTCCATGCTGACAGGATGGCTGCCTGTAGGATGCGAGTGTGGCTCTGGGCGTATGGTACCGCCTCGAATGTGGCCACCATCTTGCCTAGTAACCTCATACATAGGCGAATAGTCGGTTCTTTCTTGCTTAGAACCAGTAGGATTAATTCCTTGATGGCTTTTACCTTCCTCAGAGGTAGGAACACTCCTTGTTGTTCTGTGTCTAATCTCATGCCGAGATATTCCAACTGCTTTGTGGGCTGGAAAGCTGACTTTTCTCGATTTAGGACCCAGCCGAACCTCTCGAGGTATTGGACCGTGAGGGCCACTGCTCGCTCCAAGCCGGGAGACGAGTGATCTATGACTAGGAGGTCGTCCAGGTATGCTAGGATCGTGACCCCTTGGATCCTTAGTTTGGCTAGGATTGGAGCTAGGACCTTCGTGAACACCCGGGGGGCCGTAGCCAACCCGAAGGGAAGCGCCACGAATTGGAAGTGACGCGAAGCCACCATGAAGCGTAGATATCTTTGATGTGGCTGATAAATTGGAACATGAAGGTAGGCATCCTTTATGTCTATGGACGCCATGAAGTCGTCCTTCTGGAGTGTGGCAGCTGCTGACCGCACGGATTCCATCCGAAATGAGCGGATCTTTAGATATGCATTTACCATCTTTAGGTCCAAAATTGGCCTGACATCTCCATTGGATTTTGGGATGATGAATAGGTTGGAGTAGAAACCCAGCCCCTGTTCCAGGACTGGTACCTCTACTATTACTTCCTGGGAAAGTAGATGATCTAATGCCGATCTTAATGCGGCTCCCTTTTCCGGATCGTTTGGAATCCTCGACTTCTGGAAATGAGGAGGAGGAAACCTTAGGAAATCTAATTTGTAGCCTGTGGCCACGGAAGACCGTACCCACTCGTCGGGAATGCTGGCTTCCCAAATCTCTGAAAAGAGTCGCAGCCTTCCCCCCACCTTCGTGGGTGGGGGCGCCCCTTCATAAGGTTGGCTTGGGGGCTGGTTTTGCTGGTTTGCGAAACCACTGCCTTTTGCCTCTAACAGCCTGTCCTTGTGATCTGCTGTTGAAGCCGAAGTTTGCTTTTGCAGGAGGCCGTCGATACTGCTTGGCATTAGAGGGCCCCTGACCAGGGGAATACTGTCGTTTAAACGCAGGTCCCTGAACCTTCTTCTTAGTTGGCAAGAGAGTACTCTTGCCGTTTGAAATGGTCTGAATGTATTTATCTAGGTCTTCTCCGAAGAGTCGTCCTCCGTGGAAGGGGAACCCTACCAGGAGCTTCTTGCATGGGGGCTCAGCCTCCCAGCTTTTTAACCATAAGAGTCTTCTCATATGGATAAGGGATAACGATAAACGTGACGCTTGCTGGATAGAATCCTTGATTGCGTCTACCGTAAAACATATGGCCTTAGGGACATCCGAAAATTTTTCTGCCTGCTGGGCCGGAATAAGTTTAAGCATCTGCTTAAATTGATCCGATAATGCTTGAGCGACCCCAATCGCAGCCACAGCTGGCTGTACTACTGCCCCTGCAGTAGTGAAGGAGTTCTTAAGTAGTGCTTCCAAGCGCTTATCAACTGGATCCTTGAACACCTGTATGTTTTCTACAGGGCATGTTAACGATCTGTTAACACATGAGATGGCTGCGTCCACTGCAGGAGTAGCCCATCTTTTGGAAAAATTTTTTTTTTTTTTTTCCATAGGATATAGGACAGAGAACCTTTTAGGTGGTAAGAAGATCTTATCTGGCTTGTTCCAATCTTGGAACAAAATTCCCTCTAATAGAGGATGGATCGGAAACACAGCATTGCTTTGAGGCGCCCTCAGTGAGCCCAAAGCTGAAACCGTCGATACCTGGAGATCTGGTACTGGCAAGTTGAATGTCCTATGGACCAAGTCCGACAATCCTTGAATCCACCAGCTCTCCCTCAGGGAGACTGCCCCAGACTCCTCTGTATCCGGGTCTTCGATCCCTGAACCTACTTGGTCCGTGTCCAAGAGGTCGTCCAATTCCCCTGAGGAAAGGACCTCCTCTTCTGAGGGTCCGCGCTCGGGCGACGGAGATCTATTCCGCTTACTGCCCCGCATAGCTGCGGATATCATTTTTCCCATGCTTTTCTGCATCTCTTTTAAAGAGGTGAGTAATACCTCCTCCGTGACCATCTTAGGGTTGGACTGACCCGCGTCAGCTCCAGCCCCAGATCCCGATGGCCCCAAGGCTCCCTGTAGGGAAAACAGCGGCATACCATGGTACAATACCGAGGTACACCTGCTACCTATTGGTATTTGGAACTATAAAAGTTAATTGTCCAAACACCTGTTTGGGGGATAAAAAAAAAAATGCTTCCTCTCCCCTAGATGACTTTTTTTTTTTTTTTTTTTTTTTTTCGTTTTTGTTTCAAATCCAGGAAAGAAAAAACATTCTGTCCCCCTGAGTAGTATTGCAAAGAAAAACTATGAGATGGAAAAGAAACAGCCTATTTCTAGGCTTGACAAAACAGTCCTCTGAAGACTGCAATATCCTTTCTGGCCACTGTGTGTCCTCGGCGCCCCGTGCTGCCGCTCTGGTCTTTCTCCTCAGTTCCAAAGTATTGATGGAACAAACAAGGAAGGGCCGCCCCTTCCTTTAAGCCACTGACCCGCCCTTCCCCCCCAGCAACCTCAAACAGGAAATGCCCCTCCCGACAGGGGGAGGGGGGGGGGATTTTGGGAGGAAGGGACCTCTCTGTTCCAGCAAACTGCAGCCTGCAGCCTGGAACCATGAGGAGGTCAGCGTTTTGCCTGCTTGCAGGCTCTGAGGAGGAAGACTGAATGGAGCATCGCCTGGAGGCCTGCAGGTAAGCATAGCTCTCTGACACACACATATATTTTTATATAACACAGGCCCCACTCAATGCTTTTCCAACACTACAAGGGAGGTCACATCTTATGGGGAATAATACATAGAGAGCCATCCTATCTTTATGATATGTGACTAGTTTGCCAGATGCAGTGCATAACTTTAGGCATGTCCCCTGTGACCCCCCAGAAAAAACCTGCTAAGAACCAAGTTCCGCAAGTTTTCCCCTCACTTACCTGCTCCATGCCGCAGGACTTTGCCAAGCAAGAGGCCCAATCTTCCCCCATCTCCGTGGGGATGTCTAGACCTTCAGGCCCTGGGTTCCTATGAAGGATCCACTGTCCTGGGCCCATATAGCACCCTGGCAACAGAAAACTTTAGGTACCCAAAGGTTTCTAAGTTCTGGGCCCAGGGTCCAGCTCTCTAAAAAGAAAAGCATTATGGGCTATACCCCAAGGGTTTGGGGTCCGGTTACTGACCACTTTAGCGCTGAGGCTTTTTTGGACAGAACCGGTTAGCTCACCTAATCCCAAGGATGCGGAGGCAAGCTAAACCATGACTAACACCTAAGACACTGGCGTAAAAACTGAGGTACTCCTCCTATGGGAGGGGGTTATATAGGGAGGGGCATTTCCTGTTTGAGATTGCCAGTGTCTACACCTGAAGGTACTCCATATAACCCATATAGTAATGAATGCCGCTCTGTGTCCCGTGATGTACGATAAAGAAAAACGAATTTCTACAATGTTTTTTATTTTGTTAACCCTTTCACGCCGAGCGTACGCATATATGCGTCCTCGGCTTTCGGGGGTTATACCGGGAAGATGCCTGTACTCATCCCGGTACCGTTGTTTAGAGCGGGCGATTGGCTATCCAGACATAACAACCGATGCGGCTAAAAGCCGCTCGGTTGTTATGCCGGAGGAGCGGGAGGGGACATCCCCCCTCCCGCCTATCTGAACGGGCCTCCCGTCCCACCGGGAGACCCGATCCTCCATCCGGCGCCTCCATCGTCCAGGCGCAGACTGAAACTAAGCCGTAAACATCTTTGATTCAGTCTCCGCAATGGAAACACGGAAGCAACGTCATGACGTCACTTCCGGGTTTCTCGGCTGCCAATGGCGCCTGATATATAAAAAAGTACACAGTATTCAGAATCGCCGTTTTCGGCGATCTGAATACATTAAAGTGCAAAGGAGGGCTCAGGGGTCTTTTAGACCCCCGATTCCTCCATAAAGAGTACCTGTCACCACCTATTACTGTCACAAGGGATGTTTATATTCCTTGTGACAGCAATAAATGTGATCAAAATGTAAAAAAAAAAACTATTTAATATTATAAAAATAAATAAGAAAAAAAAAATTAAGCGCCCTCCCTCCCCGCGAGCTTGCGCAACAAAGAAAACGAATACCGAAGTCGCGCCCGCATATGAAAACGGTGTTCAAATCACACATGTGAGGTATCGCCGCGATCGTCAGATCGAGAGCAATAATTCTAGCACTAGACCTCCTCTGTAACTCTAACCTGGTAACCGTAAAAAAAAAAAGTTTAAAGCGTCGCCTATGGAGATTTCTAGTTACCGTAGTTTGTCGCCATTCCACGAGTGCGCGCAATTATAAAGCGTGACATGCTTGGTATCTATTTACTCGGCGTAACATCATCTTTCACATTATGCAAACAAATTGGGCTAACTTTACTTTTTTCATTTTTTTTTAATTCATGAAACTTAATTTTTCCCAAAAAGTTGCGTTTGACAATCGCCATTTTATTCTCTAGATTTTCTGCTAAAAAATATATATATATAATTTTTGAGGGTTCTAAGTCATTTTCTAGCCAAAAATATGGATTTTAACTTGTAAACACCAAATGTCATAAATAGGCTTAGGCATGAAAGGGTTAAATTCCAAGGAGAAGGCAGTTACAAAAGTGACTAAATTTGTTTTCCTGTCATTAGAACTCTTGCTATAGCTCATTTTGTAACCGGCATTTCCCAAGAGGGCGATTCTAATTTCCTCCATGGCCAGACGGGCTGCTCTATCTATCTGTATAGATGTATCTTATTTTTTTTGCGCTACAAACAAAGAGCGTCAAGTTTGAAAAAAGACCATTTTTTTTTTACCTTTTGCTATAATACATATCGGAAAAAAAACGTTTCCTCAGTTTAGGCCGATACGTATTCTTCTACATATTTTTGGTAAACAGAATCACAATAAGTGTATATTGATTGGTTTGCGCAAAAGTTATCGCGTCTACAAAATAGGGGATAGATTTAGGGACTTTTATTTATTTTTTATTGTTTTTATTGGTAATGGCGGCGCTCTGCGATTTTTAGCGGGAATGCGACATTGCGGCGGAAGAAATCTGGCCCCCAAATGACACGTTTTGGGGACCAGTGACATTATTACATTACATTGACAGAGATCGCTATTCCCGATCACCGAGGACAGTAGATCTCTGTCATGTCCCCTGTCAGAACGGGGAATTGCATAGGCCCAGATTCAAAAAGCAATTGCGTCTGCGTAACCATAGTTACGCAGCGCAATTGCTTGCTTGCGTCGGCGTTTCGAATGCTCCTGATTCAGGAACCTCGTTACACCGACTGCAGCCTAAGATATGACTAGCATAAGGCTCTTATGCCAGTCATATCGTAGGCTGCATTCTTACGATGGCCGCTAGGTGGCGTTCCCGTAGTGGTCAGCGTATAGTATGCAAATTGCATACTAACGCCGATTCACAACCCTACGCGAGCCCTGCGTACGCAGTTAACGTCGTTTGCGTACGTCGGTTTTTGCATAAGGCTGCCCATGCTATTAGCAGGGGCAGCCAATGCTACGTATACCCGTCGTTCCCGCGTCGCGTTTTTGAAAAATTACGTTGTTTGCGTAAGTGAATCGTGAATGGCGCTGGACGCCATTCACGTTCACTTTGAAGCAAATGACATCCTTGTGACATCATTTACCGCAATGCACGTCGGGAAAGTTTCCAGACGGAGCATGCGCACTACGCTCGGCGCGGGAACGCGCCTAATTTAAATGATCCGAGCCCCCTACGGGATCATTTAAATTACGCGCCCTTAGCCGGGCAGTTTTCCGGAGCGCACACGCAATTTACGGAGCTACTGCTCCGTGAATGAAGCGTAGCGCAGGAAATTTACGGAGGCGCAGCAGCAAAACGGTGCGCTGCGCCTCCGTAAAAAATGGGCAAAGCTACCTGAATCTACCCCATTGTTTACATAGTCAGATCCCCGTTCTGCCTCTGTAATAGGCGATCATGGGTCGCCAGCGGACATCGAGTCCGCCCGACCCACGGGCATGCGCCCCTCCGTAACTGCGCCTGTGCGAGCCGCCGTACTGGTACGACGATTCACGCACGAGAGCCGACCTGCCGCAGTATATCTGCGTGAGCTGGTCGGCTAGCGGTTAAATAAAAATCGTACAATCTGGTATTTTCTGGTATGTTTGTCCCATCGGATAATTCGGCGTGAATTGTCGCGATTGGCTTTCGAAAACTGTGTACTAAAAATCAAATTTTCATACAATTACTTCGAAAGCGGTATTTTTCGTACGGTTTTCTGATCATCCGTATAGGCCATTAGGGTGAAGGTCCGATATAAAAATCCATACATATAGGTCCATATAAAATCCAAGCTCTCCTTTCTTTCGGCGTACCTTAGATCAGGGATCCTCAAACTACGGCCCTCCAGCTGTTGTAGAACTACACATCCCATGAGGCCTTGTAACACACTGACATAACTAGGCATGATGGGAATTGTAGTTCCTGAACAACTGGAGGGCCGTATTTTGAAGACCCATGCCTTAGATCTTGTCATCAGACTATATTACATACTCAGTGGTGGCCGGCCTCTAATCTACATGCAGGGCACCGGACACATGGATTCCAATGTATTTTTTTTTTTAGAAGCACATGATTAGAGCCTGAAGCTCTAATTGGCCTCAGAAAAGGGTGGGCTCGGGGCGCAGAACACTGCGCCCTGAGCCCACCCAGTTGTGCGAAAATAGGGAACTAGTATTTGCTATTGTCTTCCTGTTTCTCCTCCCGGCCAATCAGGAAGTGGGTCTTAAGACCTGATTGGCCGAGAGAAGAAGAGACCGCAATGGCTGCCGAGGAGGAAGCTGTTGAGAAGGAGGAAGCCACCAAAGAGGAGACGCAGGAAGGAAAGGAAGGTGACCTTGACCTAGATGGGGGTAAGTGCGGGGGCTGGTGGGCGGACAAGTGAGCAACGTGGATTGGGAGGGACTGATCCACCGAGCGATGGGGGGGTTTGGGGTATCACCCGAATGATGGGGGGGGGGGGTGTCAGGAGGTTTGTTTGCCACCCCCAGAAAAAATTGAGCACCAGCTGCCACTGTTATTATACACATACACACACACACACATAGTCTTCTCTCTCTTCTATCACAAAAGGCGCCGCCGCCGGGAAAACGATGTGGGCTTTATCACAATTTGCATCCCAGTTGAAGCCCTAGGCCCAGATTCTCGTAGATCCGGCGTATCTCTGCGGCGGCGTAACGTATGTCATTTACGTTACGCCGCCGCAAGTTTTACAGGCAAGTGCTTTATTCACAAAGCACTTGCCTGTAAAGTTGCGGCGGCGTAGCGTAAATCACCCGGCGCAAGCCCGCCTAATTCAAATTAGCCGGGTAGGGGGCGTGGATCATTTAAATTAAGCGCGTTCCCGCGCCGAACGTACTGCGCATGCGCCGTCCGGAAAATATCCCAGGGTGCATTGCTCCAAATGACGTCGCAAGGACGTCATTGGTTTCGACGTGAACGTAAATGGCGTCCAGCCCCATTCACGGACAACTTACGCAAACAACGTAAATTTTTAAATTTCGACGCGGGAACGACGGCCATACTTAACATTGGTTGCTCCTCATATAGCAGGGGCAACTTTACGCCGCGCAAACCTAACGTAAACGTCGTAACTTCACTGCGTCGACCGCACGTACGCTCGGGAATTCGCGTATCTAGCTAATTTGCATACTCGACGGGGAAAACGACGGAGGCGACACCTAGCGGCTAAAAAAAAAAAAATGCATTTAAGATCCGACAGCGTAAGAGACTTACGCCTGTCGGATCTAATGGATATCTATGCGTAACTGATTCTAAGAATCAGGCGCATAAATACGACGGCCCAGATTAGGACTTACGACGGCGTACATGGCGTTGCGCCGTCGTAAGCCCTTTGAGAATCTGGGCCCTAGTTCACATTGATGTGATTTGACATGAGATTTGACATGTCAAATCGCATGCCAAATCAACGGGAATTGCACCTTCCGAATCGGTGAGATGCCGCATCTGCGGGGCGCCGCACCGATTCCAAAAAGCAGTTTTTGTACTACTTTTGGCGAATTGGGGGTGCGATTTCCATTGGCACAGATGTCTCTGAAATCGCAGACCCCCCCCCCCCCAAGCAGTCAGTGTGAACCCAGATCTTCAATGTGCAGAACGAAGCACAGAGAGCGATGTTGGGAACACAGATGAAGAATCATTCCGGATTTGCGCGGCTCTGTGGAAGGTTGTGAACGTTCTGCCCTTGGCGATCTTCCCGGGAGAGCTCAGCGGTGACAGCGTGTTAAAAGTGCACTTGTCTTGGAGAAACCCCCGGGGGAGACGCTTAACCTCCCTGGCGGTATGATTCTTTCAGAAAAAACATGCTGAAAGCGGTACCATTATTTGCAAGGAAATTTGGCGTTTTATACTGTAGGTCTGTCATTTTTAGAAATAACTCACTTAAATCTGACCAAACAAGCTTCTAATAGGCATCCCGGGTATGAAATTTTTTTAAAAACAAAATTATAAATTATAATATAATAAATAATTATAAATCAATATAACAAATAATAATATAATTATAATAAAAATTATTCAATAATGTAATCAAATCAAAATCACTGAAATTTGCTCAGTTGCAGAATTGTTGCTGTCATTATTTTTTTTTTTTTATGACGAATTTCCCCACAAATCGCTATCGCACAATTCTGCAAGTGATTATAATTTATTATCGCTGTTTTTTAGCTGATCTAAAACTATTTTTGACATAAAGGGACACTTTTGGTTGCTATGGACAATCTACAGTTTGCAGGGAGAAAGAAACGTTTTTATTATATAAAATGACATGCAGGGCAATGGACAGACCACTAGGGACAAGGGGGGTGTGTTTTTTTTACATACAGTACTGTAATCTATAAGATTACAGTATACTGTATGTATAGTGTTTGTTTACTTTTTTGAATTTGGCGCCGTTCTCCGTCCCCGTGCGTCGTAACGTCGCAGGGAACGGAGATCGGCGTCACACGGAGGCACTGTGTGAATCGAGCGAGGTCCTGCTCGCTCACACAGCGCGGTGGCATCGCTGGATCCAGGGACAAGGTAAGTGAAACTCCCTGTACATCCAGCGAGGCGAGCCCGAGTCTGACTCGGGGTTACCGATCCTTGCCCAAAAATCTCACCCCGAGTCAGACTCGGGAACACCGCCCAGGAGGTTAAATAGATGGCAAGAGGTCAACTCTCCGGCATTTCCTCCGCTCCGTGTATTCGTCTTATTATTGGGATCTCTGACTTGTTTTTATTAGCGGATTTTGATATGTTTTTTGGTGTTTTGTATGGATGGGGGCTGTATATACACTCACCGGTCTCTTTATTAGGTACACCTGTTCAATTGCTTGACAACACAAATTGCTAATCAGCCAATCGCATGGCAATGCATTTAGGCATCTAGGCGTGGTGAAGACGATTTGCTGAAGTATCAGAGTATCAGAATGGGGAAGAAAGGGGGATTTAAGTGACTTTGAATGTGGCGTGGTTGTTGGTGCCAGACGGGCTGGTCTGAGTATTTCAGGGATTTTCACACACGACCATCTCTCGGGTTTACAGAAAATGGTGGGGGGAAGAGAAAATATCCAGTGAGCGGCAGTTGTGTGGAGGAAAACGCCTTGTTGACGCCAAAGGAGAATGGCCAGATGATAGAAAGGCATCAGAAACTCAAATAACCACTCGGTTCACCCAAGGTATGCAGAATACCATCTCCGAATGCACAACACATCCAACCTTTTGTGTTGGGAATTTGGGGGGCGGCAGCGGGTAAGTATTCTAGGAGGGGAAATTTGGGAGGGTGAGTACCGCATGTGGCCAGCACAACGGCGCCCCCCGCATCTCTGACCACATGTGGTACTGCATACACCGGCGCCCCCGCACCTCTGGCCACATGTGGTACTGCATCATACACCAGCGCCCCCCGCACCTCTGGCCACATGTGGTACTGCATACACCAGCGCCCCCACACCTCTGGCCACATGTGGTACTGCATACACCGGTGCCCCCGCACCTCTGACCACATGTGGTACTGCATCATACACCAGCGCCGCCTCACTTCTGGCCACATGTCTTACTGCATCATACACCGGCGTCCCCGCACCTCTGACCACATGCAGTACTGCATCATACACTGGCGCCCCCGCACCTCTGACCACATGTGGTACTGCATACACCAGCGTCCCCTCACTTCTGGCCACATGTGGTACTGCATCATACACCGGCGCCCCTGCACCTCTGGCCACATGCAGTACTGCATCATACACCGGCGCCCCCACACCTCTGGCCACATGTGGTACTGCATCATACACCGGCGCCCCTGCACCTCTGGCCACATGCAGTACTGCATCATACACCGGCGCCCCCGCACCTCTGACCACATGTGGTACTGCATCATACATCAGCGCCCCCGCACCTCTGGCCACATGTGGTACTGCATACACCAGCGCCCCCTCACTTCTGGCCACATGTGGTACTGCATCATACACCGGCGCCCCCGCACCTCTGGCCACATGCAGTACTGCATCATACACCGGCGCCCCCGCACCTCTGACCACATGTGGCACTGCATACACCAGCGCCCCCGCACCTCTGGCCACATGTGGTACTGCATACACCGGCGCCCCCGCACCTGGTAAGTATTCTAGGAGGGGAAATTTGGGAGGGTGAGTACTGCATCTCTGACCACATGTGGTACTGCATACACCAGCGCCCCCACACCTCTGGCCTCATGTGGTACTGCATACACCGGCGCCCCCGCACCTGGTAAGTATTCTAGGAGGGGAAATTTGGGAGGGTGAGTACCGCATCTCTGACCACATGTGGTACTGCATACACCGGCACCCCCGCACCTGGTAAGTATTCTAGGAGGGGAAATTTGGGAGGGTGAGTACCGCATTTCTGACCACATGTGGTACTGCATACACCAGCGCCCCCTCACCTCTGGCCACATGTGGTACTGCATCATACACCGGCGCCCCTGCACCTCTGGCCACATGCAGTACTGCATCATACACCGGCGCCCCCGCACCTCTGACCACATGTGGTACTGCATCATACATCAGCGCCCCCGCACCTCTGGCCACATGTGGTACTGCATACACCAGCGCCCCCTCACTTCTGGCCACATGTGGTACTGCATCATACACCGGCGCCCCCGCACCTCTGGCCACATGCAGTACTGCATCATACACCGGCGCCCCCGCCCCTCTGACCACATGTGGCACTGCATACACCAGCGCCCCCGCACCTCTGGCCACATGTGGTACTGCATACACCGGCGCCCCCGCACCTGGTAAGTATTCTAGGAGGGGAAATTTGGGAGGGTGAGTACTGCATCTCTGACCACATGTGGTACTGCATACACCAGCGCCCCCTCACTTCTGGCCATATGTGGTACTGCATCATACACCGGCACCCCCGCACCTCTGGCCACATGCAGTACTGCATCATACACTGGCGCCCCCGCACCTCTGACCACATGTGGTACTGCATACACCAGCGCCCCCACACCTCTGGCCACATGTGGTACTGCATACACCAGCGCCCCCGCACCTCTAGCCACATGTGGTACTGCATACACTGGCACCTCTGGCCACATGTGGTACTGCATACACCGGCGCCCCCGCACCTCTAGCCACATGCAGTACTGCATCATACACCGGCGCCCCTGCACCTCTGACCACATGTGGTACTGCATACACCAGCGCCCCCACACCTCTGGCCACATGTGGTACTGCATACACCGGCGCCCCCGCACCTGGTAAGTATTCTAGAAAGGGAAATTTGGGAGGGTGAGTACCGCATCTCTGACCACATGTGGTACTGCATACACCGGCGCCCCCGCACCTGGTAAGTATTCTAGGAGGGGAAATTTGGGAGGGTGAGTACCGCATCTCTGACCACATGTGGTACTGCATACACCAGCGCCCCCTCACTTATGGCCACATGTGTTACTGCATCATACACCGGCACCCCCGCACCTCTGGCCACATGCAGTACTGCATCATACACCGGCGCCCCCGCACCTCTGGCCACATGTGGTACTGCATCATACACCAGCGTCCCCGCACCTCTGACCACATGTGGTACTGCATACACCGGCGCCCCCGCACCTCTGACCACATGTGGTACTGCATACACCAGCGTCCCCGCACCTCTGACCACATGTGGTACTGCATACACCGGCGCCCCCGCACCTCTGGCCACAAGTGGTACTGCATCATACAACAGCGCCGCTTCTCTTCTGGCCACATGTGGTACTGCATCATACACTGGCACCCCCGGCCACATGTGGTACTGCATACACCGGCGCCCCCTCACCTCTGGCCACATGTGGTACTGCATACACCGGCGCCCCCGCACCTCTGGCCACATACAGTACACTACTGCATACACCAGCAGTCACTGTGGTACGAATTATCTGAGTTTCTATTGATTCCTATGGGGAAACTCGCTTTGATATACGAGTGCTTTAGATTACAAGCATTCTTCTGGAACGGATTATGTTCGTAATCCAAGGTACCACTGTATTGAGATTCACTAGCCTAGAACAAGGCCTGATCAATTCAATATTTTTCATTTTTTGACAGACTTCTCCTCTAGGAAGTGTATCTTTTCTTCTTCGCAGAGGAGAAGCAGTACTGGGGCGGGTCTTCACAGTAGTGATCACATGATTAGGAGCAGACTCCCCTCCGGTGTTCACCATCAGGATACAAAGGAGCTCTGAGAAGATTGAACATCCCCTCCTCCGATATGATCAGGAGATGACAGTCCTCCTGTCTCGTATAACGAGTCCTCATTCCTAATCAGTTTCATTTGTCACCCAGCGACACGGAGAACCTCCTGCCACAGAGAACATGTATTGAAGGATAACACCGCCGCTCCCTCCGATAAATGTGCCACTCTCGCCCGTCCTCGCCATTCTGTACGATGACACGGTGATGAATGGCGCGGCGTAATGGCCGTTCTCTGATTTATGTTCATTTCTACCTCGAAGCTGTGAAAATTTGCTGCATGACAGGGAGGCTGTAAAAACGTAATAAAACTAAATGAATCTCGGAATTTGTAACATTTGTCTTAATCACCGCCGGCTGAGACAAAGCGAGAAGAGATCCTGAAAAATATGAAATATCCATGCCGGGATTCTAAGGTAGCCCAACACTGGCTGCATGCTTGGGAACATCCTGTGTATGACTGACTGCCAGATATGACCTAATTCCAAAGAGAGAGGAGGGGGGGGGGGTCCCCTCTATTGTTATTAGAAACTATCTTCACATGAGAAGCCTCCCTTTCCATTAGAGCCCCCCGACCACATGGGTCAACCCATTTTACCAGAGCCCTCTTTACATTTGAAGCTTCCTTTTACATCAGCGGTCCCCCATCACATCAGAGCCCCCTTTACAACTGAAGCTCCCTTTCACATCAGCGGTCCCCCATCACATCAGAGCCCCCTTTACAACTGAAGCTCCCTTTCACATCAGCGGTTCCCCACATCAAATTAAATTAAATGCTCCCTTTCACATCGGAGGTCTCCCCATCACATCACAGATCGCCCCTTTACCTCACAGGTCCCCCCATTACATCAGAGCACCCATACACATCAGAGGTCCCTCTGTCTCATCAGAGGTCCCCTCATCACATCAGAGGTCCCCCTGTCACACCAGAAGTCCCCTTTAGAGGTCTCCCATCTCATCAGAGGTCCCTCATCACATCAAAAGCCCCTTTTACCTCAGAGGTCTCCCCATGATATCAGAGGTCTCCCCATAACATCAGAGGTCTCCCCATAACATCAGAGGTCTCCCTATAACATCAGAGGTCTCCCCATAACATCATAGGTCTCCCCATAACATCACAGTACTCCACTTCACCTCAGTTCTCCCCTTCACCTCAAGATCTCCCCCCTTCACCTCAAGATCTCCCCCCTTCACCTCAAGATCTCCCCCCTTCACCTCAAGATCTCCCCCCTTCACCTCAAGATCTCCCCCCTTCACCTCAAGATCTCCCCCCTTCACCTCAAGATCTCCCCCCTTCAACTCACGATCTCCCCTTCAACTCAAGATCTCCCCTTCAACTCAAGATCTCCCCCCCTTCACCTCAAGATCTCCCCTTCAACTCACGATCTCCCCTTCAACTCACGATCTCCCCTTCAACTCACGATCTCCCCTTCAACTCACGATCTCCCCTTCAACTCACAATCTCCCCTTCAACTCACGATCTCCCCTTCAACTCAAGATCTCCCCTTCAACTCAAGATCTCCCCTTCAACTCAAGATCTCCCCTTCAACTCAAGATCTCCCCTTCAACTCAAGATCTCCCCTTCAACTCAAGATCTCCCCTTCAACTCAAGATCTCCCCTTCATCTCAAGATCTCCCCTTCAACTCAAGATCTCCCCTTCAACTCAAGATCTCCCCTTCACTTCAAGATCTCCCCTTCATCTCAAGATCTCCCCTTCAACTCAAGATCTCCCCTTCACCTCAAGATCTCCCCTTCACCTCAAGATCTCCCCTTCAACTCAAGATCTCCCCTTGACTTCAAGATCTCCACTTCAACTCAAGATCTCCCCTTCAACTCAAGATCTCCCCTTCAACTCAAGATCCCCCCTTCAACTCAAGATCCCCCTTCACCTCAAGATATCCCCATTACATCAGAGCACCCCTTCACATCAGAAGTCCCCCCATCACATCAGAAGTCTCCTCCAATCATATTAGAAGCCCCATTTACATAAGAGGTCCCCTTATTACATCAGAGCCCCCCTTAACAACAGGCCCCCCCCATCACATCAAATGCCCCCTTTTACTTCAGAGATCTCCCCATAACATCACAGGTCTCCCCTTCACCTCAGAGATCTCCCCATCACATCACAGGTCTCCCGATAACATCACAGGTCTCCCCATCACATCAGAGGTCCCCCCGTCACATCAGAGGTCCCCCGTCACATCAGAGGCCCCCCAATCACATCAGAGGTCTCCCCATCACATCAGAGGTCTCCCCATCACATCAGAGGTCTCCCCATCACATCAGAAGTCTCCCCATCACATCAGAGGTCTCCCCATTACATTAGATGTCTCCCCATCACATCAGACGTCTCCCCATCACATCAGAAGTCCCCCCCCCATCACATCAGAGGTCTCCCCTTCACCTCAGAAATTTTTCCATCACCTCAGAAATCTCCCCATCACATGTCTCCCCATCACATCACAGGTCTCCCCATCACATCACAGGTCTCCCCATCACATCACAGGTCTCCCCATCACATCACAGGTCTCCCCGTCACATCAGAGGTCCACCCGTCACATCAGAGGTCCACCCGTCACATCAGAGGTCTCCCCATCACATCAAAGCACCCCTTTACATCAGAGGTCTCCCCATCACATCAGAGGTCTCCCCATCACATCAAAGCACCCCTTCACATCAGAGGTCCCCCCATCACATCAGAGGTCCCCCCATCACATCAGAGGTCTCACCATCACATCAGAGGTCTCACCATCACATCAGAGGTCGACCCGTCACATCAGAGGTCCCCCCATGACATCAGAGCACCCCTTCACATCAGAGGTCTCCCCATCACATCAAAGCACCCCTTCACATCAGTGGTCCCCCCATCACATCAGAGGTCTCACCATCACATCAGAGGTCCACCCGTCACATCAGAGGTCTCCCCATGAAATCAGAGCACCCCTTCACATCAGTGGTCTCCCCACAACATCATAGGTCTCCCCACCACATCAGAGGTCCCCCAATCACATCAGAGGTCCCCCCATCACAACAGAGCTCCCCCCGTCACAACAGAGGTCTTCCTGTCACAACAGAGGTCTTCCTGTCACAACAGAGGTCCCCCTGTCACACCAGAAGTCCTCCCATCACATTAAAAGCCACCTTTCACATCAAAGGTCTCCCCATCACATCAGAGCCTCCCTTCAAATCAGAAACCCCCATTCATGCCAGAGGCCCCCCATCACACATTCACCCCTATCACACAGTCTGAACTCCCACCCATACATAAATACCCCCTATGACACCACAGTACCCCTATAGCAGAGTTCCCCTATCACATCACATTCAAGTCTCCCATCACCACAGAGTCCTCCCATCCATCTCAGAACTTGGTCTTGAAGCCCAAATCAGTAGAGCAGTCTAGGGTGACAACGTTGCTTCTCCATAGATACAGTGGGGGAGTGAGCGTTGTCACCCTACGTCAGGAAGTGTGTTACCTGCAAGATTACTGGGTTAAAATAAAGTATGAATATTCTAAAAAAAAGAGAAAAAAAAAGGGAAAAATAATGCAGCCACCATATACATGTATTAAATTTCCTTTCATGAAAAGTTACACTTTGGGACAAATCGTTGGGAACATTTTCGGCACATTTCTTAGAGATGAAGAAGTTTTGTTCCACTTTGTGTCCCAAGAAATCTCTCTGTGAGCGCCTATTATCTCTCACAGCAGCCCTCGTGAAAGTAGTTCAGAGACGGCACAGAAAGTACTTATTATTTTTATAGAAGGGTGCTCGTTAATTGCCATCCGCGAGGAAAAGAAGGGGAATCAGAGAAATGAGTTGACCTATGGGCGTTCTGAAAGAACTCGGCTCTGTGCGGGAATATTAAATAGCGAGGCTTTGAAGCCTGATTAAAATGTTGAAAGAGTTATTTCCAATGGGGATTTGTCTGAAAAAAGAAAAAAACTGGCACATATTTTGTTTTTCAAAGCGAGGAACAAAAAAAATTAACAGGTGCAAAAGTTTCCGCCAAGTGGCTCCAGACGGAAAGTTTAACTGCATTGTGATATCTATCTATCTACACATCTACACATCTATCTATCTATCTATCTATCTATCTATCTATCTATCTATCTATCTATCTACATATCTATCTATCTATCTATCTACATATCTATCTCTATCTATCTATCTACACATTTATCTATCTATCTATCTACACATTTATCTATCTATCTATCTACACATTTATCTATCTATCTATCTATCTATCTATCTATCTATCTATCTACACATTTATCTATCTATCTATCTATCTATCTATCTATCTATCTATCTATCTATCTATCTATCTATCTATCTATCTCTATCTATCTACACATTTATCTATCTATCTATCTATCTACACATTTATCTATCTATCTATCTATCTATCTATCTATCTATCTATCTACATATCTATCTATCTATCTACATATCTATCTATCTTTATCTATCTATCTATCTATCTATCTATCTATCTATCTCTATCTATCTACACATCTATCTATCTATCTATCTATCTATCTATCTATCTATCTATCTATCTATCTATCTATCTATCTACACATTTATCTATCTATCTACACATTTATCTATCTATCTATCTATCTATCTATCTATCTATCTATCTATCTATCTATCTATCTATCTATCTATCTATCTATCTATCTATCTATCTACACATTTATCTATCTATCTACACATTTATCTATCTATCTATCTATCTATCTATCTATCTATCTATCTATCTATCTTTATCTATCTATCTTTATCTATCTATCTTTATCTATCTATCTTTATCTATCTATCTATCTATCTATCTATCTATCTAAGGTCACGGATGGCAACCCCCCCCCTTTTTTTTTTTTTATAAAAAAAAATATGATATATATATATATATATATATATATATATATATATATATATATATATATATATATATATATATATATATATATATATATATATATATATATATATATATATATATATATTTTTTATTATTATTATTAAAGGGCCCAGAGGTCCCCAGGGCCCCAGATGGCAACCCTCCTTTTAAAAAATTTAAAATATTAAAGGGCCCAGATATATATTTTTCTTTATTTCTTTTTTTTTTCTTGTAAAGGGGCCCCCCTGCTTCTCAATTCGCGGCAGCCCCCCCCCCCCTGTTCTCAATTTCAGGAGGCAGCACACCCAGCACCCCCCCCCCTTGGTTCTCTGCTCCAGGGAGCCCATGCCTGAAGCTGTGTAAGGGGCCCCTTAATTCCTGATGGCGGCCCTGCCTGGCCCGGTCAGTTTAGGCGGACAGCCAGGTCTTGTTAGGTTTCCAGTTGTGCCATAGCGGCGTAGCGTAAATCTGCCGGCGTATGAGCGCGGAATTCAAATGTTAAAGATGTGGGCGTGTTTTATGTTAATTTTACTTGACCCGACGTAAATGACGTTTGTTCTGAACGGCGCATGCGCCGTCCGTGGGGGTATCCCAGTGCGCATGCTCAAAATGAACCCGCAACAAGCCAATGCTTACGACGTGAACGTCATTCTACGCAAAGCCCTATTCGCGAACGACTTACGCAAACAATGTAACATTTTAAAAATTCAACGCGGGAACGACGTCCATACTTAACATTGAGTACGCCTCATATAGCAGGGGTAACTTTACGCCGAAAAAAGCCGAACGCAAACGGCGTAAAAAAATGCGCCGGCCGGACGTACGTTTGTGGATTCGCGTATCTAGCTAATTTGCATACTCGACGTGGAATTCGACGGAAGCGCCACCTAGCGGCCAGCGTAAATATGCACCTTAGATCCGACGGCGTACTAAGACGCCAGTCGGGTCTAGCCCAGCTTCAGGCGTATCTTGTTTTGTGGATACAAAACAAAGATACGCCGGAGCAACCTAGAAGTTACGCGGCGTATCAATAGATACGCCGTCGTAACTTCTTCGTGGATCTGCCCCCATGTGCTTGTAAAGAGAGGCGTCCCAATACTTTTGGTAATACAGAGTATGTAATTTCTAGGAATGGATGTACACTATGATGTGTGTTTTTTTAATGATACATATATTGTCCAATTTATCAGTTTTTAACATGAAGCACATTTTCTAATTTTGTAATAATATTCTTATCAATTTGCTTGCGGCAGAACTCGTAAAAGTCCCACGGGCAAATTTCTCTGTCTGGTGCCAACAAGTCATCCTCTGCCATCCCTGAGGTTCCGTCGGCATATTTCCGGCCAGAGAAGGTGTCGGGGGCTGTGCGGGGCATCCATGCATATCGGAAAGGGGCTGATTGGCATGTCTGATGAGATATTTATTTGCATTTGTATATTTCCTCTGCATAAAAATAGGACAAGCTATTCATGTAAATATCCAAATCTCATTGGCTATCCCCCTCGCGAAGCGAAGCGCGGCTTGCGCTTGTAGAATGCCTAATTTTCTAGGATTTGCGGATCTCGGAGAAGGAGTTCTGGTTCACATCAGAAAGCTCGGCATGATAATGTTGTTTTTTCCCCTGAAGACGCTTGTTATTTTGTATTTGTGTTTGTAAATTTACTCTGGGGGTCTTTTTTATTATTATTATAGAACTTGTCTTACAAATGTTGTGTAAATTGTATCATGTGCGTTCCAGATGAACAAATCTGGTCTGAATTAAATGGAAATCACTTTGGAAGTAAGGGAGAGGGAACTAAACGTGTTATTATTATACGCAGCATATGTTAGAGAGGCACAACAAGCAAATACAAGATTAAAACATCAAACATTTGTAGCGCTTAAAATTATACTAAACCCAGGAGCCTGCATTCACTATATCTGGTCTCCCCAGGACTCTGCATTCACTATATCTGGTCTCCCCAGGAGCCTGCATTCACTATATCTGATCTCCCCAGGAGCCTGCATTCATTATATCTGGTCTCCCCAGGACTCTGCATTCACTATATCTGGTCTCCCCAGGAGCCTGCATTCACTATATCTGATCTCCCCAGGAGCCTGCATTCATTATATCTGGTCTCCCCAGGACCCATTAACTATATCTGGTCTCCCCAGGAGCCTGCATTCACTATATCTGGTCTCCCCAGGACCCATTAACTATATCTGGTCTCCCCAGGAGCCTGCATTCACTATATCTGATCTCCCCCGGAACCTGCATTCACTATATCTGGTCTCCCCAGGACCCATTAACTATATCTGGTCTCCCCAGGACTCTGCATTCACTATATATGGTCTCCCCAGGAGCCTGCATTCACTATATCTGGTCTCCCCAGGAGCCTGCATTCACTATATCTGGTCTCCCCAGGAGCCTGCATTCACTATATCTGGTCTCCCCAGGAACCTGCATTCACTATATCTGGTCTCCCCAGGAACCTGCATTCACTATATCTGGTCTCCCCAGGAGCCTGCATTCACTATATCTGGTCTCCCCAGGAGCCTGCATTCACTATATCTGGTCTCCCCAGGAGCCTGCATTTACTATATCTGGTCTCCCCAGGAGCCTGCATTCACCATATCTGGTCACCCCAGGATATCTGGTCTCCCCAGGAACCTGCATTCACTATATCTGGTCTCCCCCCAGGGCCCATTCACTATATCTGGTCTCCCCCAGGAACCTGCATTCACTATATCTGGTCTCCCCAGGAGCCTGCATTCATTATATCTGGTCTCCCCCAGGACCCTGCATTCACTATATCTGGTCTTCCCAGGAGCCTACGTTCACCATATCTGGTCTCCCCAGGAACCGGCATTCACTATATCTGGTCTCCCCAGGACCCTGCATTCACTATATCTGATCTCCCCCAGGAGCCTGCATTCACTATATCTGGTCTCCCCAGGAACCTGCATTCACTATATCTGGTCTCCCCAGGAGCCTACATTCATATCAGGGCCTTAAAAAATAAATAAACCAATGGAACATGAGCTTAAATAGAAAATGTGGAGTAAATCTTGAATACATCAGTCAGCTTTTTTTTTATGTGGCTCTATTTTAACTCCATTCCTTCTGACCACTTGGACCTTTTACCTCTACAGTTGTGCTCATAAGTTTACATACCCTGGCAGAATTTATGATTTCTTGGCCATTTTTCAGAGAATATGATTGATAACACAAAAACTTTTCTTTCCCCCATGGTTAGTGTTTAGCTGAATCCATTTATTATCAATCAACTGTGTTTACTCTTTTTAAGTCATAATGGCAACAGAAACGACCCAAATTACCCTGATCAAAAGTTTACATATCCCAGTTCTTAATACCGTGTATTGCCCCTTTTAACATCAATAACGGATTGAAGTCTTTTGTGGAATTTGTGGATGAGGCTCTTTATCTTCTCAGATGGTAAAGCTGCCCCTTCCTCTTGGCAAAAAGCCTCCAGTTCCTGTAAATTCTTGGGCTGTCTTCCATGAACGGCACGTTTGGGATCTCCCCAGAGGGGCTCAATGATATTGAGGTCGGGAGACTGAGATGGCCACTCCAGAACCTTCACTTTATTCTGCTGTAGCCAATGACAGGCCGACTTGGCCTTGTGTTTTGGATCATTGTCATGTTGGAATGTCCAAGTACAACCCATGCGCAGCTTCCTGTCTGATGAATACAAATCTTCCTCCAGTATTTTTTGATAACATTCTGCATTCATCTTGCCATCAATTTTGACCAAATTTCCTGTCCCTCTGTAGCTCACACATCCAAAAAACATCAGCGATCCACCGCCGTGTCTCACAGTAGGGATGGTGTACCTTTCATCATAGGCCTTGTTGTCTCCTCTCCAAATGTAGTGTTTATGGTTTTGGCCAAAAAAGCAAAATTTTGGTCTCATCACTCCAAATGACTTTGTGGCAGAAGGTTTGAGGCTTGTCTCTGTGCTGTAAGCGGGATACTTTGTGGCATTTGCGAAGTAATGACTTGCTTCTGGCGACTCGACCATGCAGCCCATCTTTCTTCAAGTGTCTCCTTATTGTGCATCTTGTACAGCCACACCACATGTTTTCAGAGAGTACTGTATTTCACCTGAAGTTATTTGTGGATTTTTCTTTGCATCCCGAATAATTTTCCTGGCAGTTGTGGCTGAAATTTTAGTTGGTCTACCTGACCGTGGTTTGGTTTCACCAGAACCCCTCATTTTCCACTTCTTGATTAGAGTTTGAACACTGCTGATTGGCATTCTCAATTCCTTGGATATCTTTTTATATCCGTTTCCTGTTTTATACAGTTCAACTACCTTTTCCCGCAGATCCTTTGACAATTATTTTGCTTTCCTCATGACTCAGAATCCAGAAATGTCAGTGCAGCACTGGATGGAAGATGCAAGGGTCTGTCAGGAGTCCAGAAACTCATTGATGTTTTATACACACACACACACTAATTACAAGCCAACAGATCACAGGTGAGGATGGTTGCCTTTAATAGCCATTCAAACCCCTTTGTGTCAACTTGTTTGCATGTTATCAGGCCAAAATCACCAGGGTATGTAAACTTTTGATCAGGGTCCTTTGGGTAGTTTCTGTTGTGATTATGATTTAAAAAGAGTAAACACAGTTGATTGATAATAAATGGCTTCAGCCAAACACTAACCATGAGGGAAAGAAAAGTTTTTGTGTTATCATTCATATTCTCTGAGAAATGGCCAAGAAATCATAAATTCTGCCAGGGGTATGTAAACTTATGAGCACAACTGTATATAACCTGATAGAGGTCAATGAGCCCAGCTGGACTACAAATAACCCCGAATCTGCTCCCGGTATCTAGAAGAGAACAAAGTCCCGGCCTTAAATAGGAAATCAATCTCGGTTATCTTTCTCCTTTTCCACCCAAGTTTTATATCACAGGCTTTTTTTACACTGAAGTTCAGAAGGAGATAAAAGACGTTAATTTAATTGATTTATGGATTCAGTTGAAAAAATAATAATTCAACTTATCTTTAATTACAGCTACTATGTGTTTGTATCAAAGCCTTTAAATTAGCCTCCTTTAACCTCTTCAGCTCTTCCATTTGTACATCACATCTTCATCTGCAGGGTTAGAAAAGGACTTATTTTTTTCCCTGCTGAAGCAAATTGAACCATATTTTTCTTTTCAAACTCTGACTTTCAAACTCAGGGTTCTGACTTTCAAACCCAGGGTTCTGACTTTCAAACTCAGAATTCTGACTTTCAAACCCAGGGTTCTGACTTTCAAACCCAGGGTTCTGACTTTCAAACCCTGGGTTCTGACTTTCAAACCCTGGGTTCTGACTTTCAAACCCTGGGTTCTGACTTTCAAACCCTGGGTTCTGACTTTCAAACCCTGGGTTCTGACTTTCAAACTCAGGGTTCTGACTTTCAAACTCAGGGTTCTGACTTTCAAACACATGGTACTGACTTTCAAACCCAGGGTTCTGACTTTCAAACCCTGGGTTCTGACTTTCAAACCCTGGGTTCTGACTTTCAAACCCTGGGTTCTGACTTTCAAGCCAAGGGTTCTGACTTTCAAACTCAGGGTTCTGACTTTCAAACCCAGGGTTCTGACTTTCAAACCCAGGGTTTTGACTTTCAAGCCCAGGGTTCTGACTTTCAAACTCAGGATTCTGACTTTCAAACTCAGGATTCTATAAAAAAAAAAAAATCAAACTGACTTTGAAAATCACAATTCTGACTTTCAATCTCAGACTTCTGCAAAAAAAAAAAAAAAAAAATTGTGTGGGGTTCAGGGTGTGCTACATAAATAGTGCAGAGTTCAGGTGTGCGCTGCATACAGAGTGCAGAGTTCAGGTGTGCGTGGCATACAGAGTGCAGAGTTCAGGTGTGCGCGGCATACAGAGTGCAGAGTTCAGGTGTGCGCGGCATACAGAGTGCAGAGTTCAGGTGTGCGCTGCATACAGAGTGCAGAGTTCAGGTGTGCGCTGCATACAGAGTGCAGAGTTCAGGTGTGCGCTGCATACAGAGTGCAGAGTTCAGAGTTCAGGTGTGTGCTGCATACAGAGTGTAAAATTCAGTGGTGCGCTGCATACAGAGTGTAGAGTTTAGGGGTGCGCTGCATACAGAGTGCAGAGTTCGTTGGTGTGCGCTGCATACAGAGTGCAGAGTTCAGGGGTGCGCTGCATACAGAGTGCAGAGTTCAGAAGTGCGCTGCATACAGAGTGCATAGTTCAGGGGTGAGCTGCATACAGAGTGCAGAGTTCAGGGGTGCGCTGCATACAGAGTGCAGAGTTCAGGGGTGCGCTGCACACAGAGTGCAGAGTTCAGGGGTGCGCTGCATACAGAGTGCAGAGTTCAGGTGTGCGCTGCATACAGTGTGGAGAATTCAGCCTTCTCCCACAGCTGCTTACCTCTGCATCCCCCATCCACATCTCACGTTTACACCTCTTTAGCTCTGACCTCTGCATGAAACCCCCCCCCCCGCTACACTGCCCCCATCTTCTCCCCATCTCCTTAAAAGCTCCACCATCTTCCACATGTCTTATTTTTGTTGCTGTATTAAGCTGAAGCTCCCAGCCAGCTCTAGTGCCTCCCTGGATACTGTAGTTGGCTCCACCTCTCTTACTTGCGGGGAGGATGACACTACCACTGATGGTTAACAGTGTAGTTAATAGGTATTATCACATGCTTAATTCCTTGTGCAGATAAAATACATATCATAGGTGTGTGCACAGGGTGTGCTGGGTGTGCAGTGCCGATTCCCCCTGCTTCCTGGTGTCCCCTGTCTCTCCCCTGCAGTGCTGCCAGCTTCCCTACTCTACTTTCCCACTGGCTGCTGCAGGGAATGATCAGGATGGATGAATAAATAAACACCATGAGTGATCTGTACCGATCTCTCCTGTTTTCATTCTTAACTGAGGCATCCAGTTGTGATGTTCGCATTTGCACTGCACCCCATGTACCTGCATCTCCCTTGTCCCCATCCTTCACTCAGTGGTAGCCACTCAAGAGATCTGATCTGTGGGAGCCGTTGAGGAACAAGCTGTCACTTTTAAGAATGTATCGACATCTTGGCACCCACCATAACACATCTCATAAATCAATCGTTCAAAGAAGGTACTGTGCCGATCTCCCTCAAGCAAGTCATAATCAAACCCCTCCTAAAGAAAGCCAACCTCGACCCCAAAGACCCAAATTACCGCACACCAGTATTAACACCATCTCGAAGATCATGGAGAAAGCGGTAGTACAACAGTTACAACTCCATTTGGACACCTACAATCTCCTGGACCCACTACAATCAGGTTTCCGCCCAGGCTATGGAACAGAAACGGCACTTGACAAAATATGGGATGACGCCCTCGAAGCAGCAGATGGCGGAGAATCGTGACTCCTGGTGCTACTAGACCTCGGCGCAGCTTTCGACACAGTAGACCACAAAACTCTACTCACTCGTCTCACCGAAGTAGCCGGAGTCGCAGACTCAGATCTACCCTGGTTCGCATCCTTCCTAGAGAATCGATCCCAGACAGTGAAACTAGGAGCCTTCACTTCGGAAACACGTACAATTACATGCGGAGTCCCTCAAGGATCACCCATGTCGCCCATGTTCTTCAACATATACCTCCGCCCACTCCTCAAAATCATCAGCAAACAGGACCTGCTCTATCACTCTTACGCTGATGACACTCAACTCTACTTTCGCATCACTGGGAAAAAAGACCAATACCACGCACTAGAAAATTGCCTCTTACTGATCGATAACTGGATTGCGGAGAGTTCCCTCAAACTTAATAGATCCAAAACAGAACTTCTCTTTCTCCACGCAAACCGAAAGAAAAACTCTAGGACAATAGGCACAGACACCACCCACCATCCTTGGACAAACCATCGCCCCAAGCACTAAAGCCTTGGAGTAATCTTTGATTCGGACAGGACTATGGACGCACAAATAGGATCAGTAGTCAGCGGATCCCACCATCTTCTCCGCCTGCTACGTAGACTCATCCCCTTCATCCCGGAAGAGGACACAGCAGTAGTAGTTGAAACAATCATTAATTCTCGACTCGACTACGCAAATTCCCTCTACCTAGGTCTACCCAATTACCAGATTTCGCGTCTACAAGTCGTCCAGAATACAGCAGCCAGACTGATAACGGGAAAAAAAACCTTGGGAATCAATCACCCCGTCCCTGAGGTCCCTTCATTGGCTAACCGTAAAGGATCGGGTCACAGTCAAGCCCCTCTGCCTCACTCACAAATGTACACAAGGAAAAGCCCCGTAATACCTCTGCGAGAAAATAAAAACACTTCAACCCTAGTCACGCCCCTCGGTCAACGAATCAAAACCTCCTCCACATCCCCAAGACCCACTACAAATCTAAGGGAGAAGAAAGATTTGCAGTCCAAGGCCACAGCTGTGGAACGCGCTACCAACGAACATCCGCATGGAAGAATAACACTGCACCTTCAGGAAAAAACTTAAGACCCACCTCTTCTGAAGGACCAGGACGACACTGGCCCGGATTCAGAAAGATGAGCAGATCTTTCTGCTGGCGTAACGTATCTCAGATACGTTACGCCGCCGTAAATTAAGGCGCAAGTTCCGTATTCAGAAAGAACTTGCGCCCTCCACTGGCTAGCCGTAAAGGATCGGGTCACATTCAAGACCCTCTGCCTCACTCACAAATGCGCACAAGGGAACGCACCTCAATACTTAAGCGAGAAAATAAAACCCTACGTCACCAATCGTGTGCTCCGGTCAACCAACCAAAACCTCCTCCAAATCCCGCTACAAATCTAAGGGAGAACGAAAATTTGCAGTCCAAGGACCCACGACCATCCGCATGGAAGAAAACCATCGGGCTTTTAGGAAAAAACTTAAGACCCACTTCTTCTGAAGGATCAGGACGACACCAGATGCAAAGCGCCAGGGGAGGGCTGGCAGCGTTAGGCCTGGGGGGGCAAGTCCAGTCAAGTGGCCCATTGAACCACCGAATGAGCTCACCATCCATGGCCCACCTGTTTTTTTTTTTTTATAATGCAGCCTCACCAGTGCCCATCAGTGCAGTGAACTCCAGTGCCCATCAATGCAGCCTGATCACTGGGGCAGGATACATGGGGTGTATTAGGGGGGAGATGGGGCGTCAGCTAGGGGTGTCAGGGTCTCTCACCTCAGTGATCTCAGCTTAGCAGGTCCTTGCACGCCACAGCCTCCTGGGGGGGGGGGGTAATGGTCTTGGTCCTGGGGTCAAGTTGCAGCCAGTGCCCAGCCCTGCATCCCAACTCCCTGGCACACACTGCCTCTGCCTGCTTCCAATAATCTGGTCCCAGGGAGTTGTAGTTTCCTCTGCGCTGCTCTGTTTTCCACCCACCTGGAGCTTGAGCGTGGACTACAGCTCCCAGAATGCACCAGCTAGTGGTCAGCCGCTGTGGCCGTGCCCCCGGCCCGACTTCCTAGTGCAGAATAAAAAAGAAAATGGTAGAGGGTAGAGGGCAGCGGCTGCGGGCCATTTTTAACATAAGTTAGAGTGGCCTGGGTGGCAACTGCCACCCTGTCCCCCGGCCCAGCCCTCCCCTGCAAATCACCTTGAGGCGATTTCGTTCGCAATTGCAGCGCTATACAAGTTACTCACTCACTCCATCCAATCTGATGAGTCATATGATCGGCACGCCTCATTCTCCCGGCAGTAACACTCACGATTTTTACGACCCTCTCACTTTGTCTTGTAAAAACAGACTGGGGGCCAATTTCCGCATTTTTATTTCTGTTTGCTTAATTCTGGCCGCGTTTTACTTT
Source organism: Rana temporaria (assembly GCF_905171775.1). Lineage (NCBI taxonomy): Eukaryota > Metazoa > Chordata > Amphibia > Anura > Ranidae > Rana > Rana temporaria. The sequence goes on from NC_053493.1 coordinate 15,613,916, forward strand.
TTAAATAGAACATTTGGGAGAAAAACAAAAACTGCTAAATCCCCCCGAGAACACGGCCAAGAAAAAACGGTCTATTTAATCGCCGGCGCTGTGCAGGCAGGCTTCGCTAAAATGTCACACTCGTGTACGGGGGTTTAGAGAAAATTCAATCAATTGAAACCACCAAAAACGCTTTGCGGGACTAGAAATGATTTATTCCGGAATGTCAGAGAAGATTTAGCCTTTCATTTTTCTGATATATATTCAAAAGGTTTACCAGATTTACCGCTCCTCAATACCTGCAAATCATTTTCCTGATCCCACAGAAGGGTAATCTTACACCACGCGTTGCACCCGCCCAGTTAACCCTTCAACCCTTGCATATAGACGATCAGAATTTCCGACAAGAACTTTTACCGTCAGAAAATTTGAGAACCAGCTCTCAAATTTTTGCTGTCGGAGATTCCAACAGAAAGTCAGATGGGGCTAACACACGGTCGGAATTTCCGACCAAAATCTCACATCAAACTTTTCTTGTTGGAAATTCCGACCGTGTGTACGGGGCATTAGGCGATTGTTTAATGCTATTTTTGGGGACATTTTGTCCGGGACATTTGTTTTAGGCCGTTTTCGTTTCTGGTTGAATGTTCTTGGGCAATTTTAGGCTGTTTTCTATTCTGGTTGAATGTTCTCAGGCTGTTTTAAGCTATTTTTGTCAAATGCTGTTAGGCTGATAGTTTTAGACTATTTTCTCGTCTGATTGAATGTTTTTAGGCTATCTTCTCTTAACATTGAACATTCATAAGTAATTGTTTTTGGATATTTTTAAACACATTTTGTCCTGGACTTGTGTTTCAGGCTAGTTCTCTTCTAGTTGAATGTTCTTAGCCTGTTTTAGACTACTTCTTTGAATGTTGTTAGGCTATTGTTTTAGGCTATTTTCCCTTCAGATTGAATGTATTTATGCCATCTTCTCTTAGGATTGAACATTTTTACGATATTATTTTAGGCTATTTTGTGTCAAATTTTGTCCTAAACAAAACTTTCTCTTCTGGTTAAATGTTTTAAGCTAATGTTGAATTTTGTTAGGCTATTGTTTTAAACTAATTTCTTTTCAGGTTAAAGGTTCTTAAACCATCTCCTCTTGAGATTAAACATTTGTTAGGTCATTATTTTAGGCAATTTTTAGCCAAATTCTGTTCTTGACATTTGTTTTAGGCTGTTTCCTCTTCTGGTTAAATGTTCTTGGGCAATTTTAGGCTTTTTGTGTTGAATTTTGTTAGGCTATTGCTTGGGCTAATTTCTCTTCTAGTTGAATGTTGTTAGGCCATCTTTTCTTGAGATTAAACATTATTAGGTCATTGTTTTAGGCTATTTTTGGTTGAATTTTGTCCTAGACTTTCGTTTTAGGCTATTTTTGGTTGAATTTTGTCCTAGACTTTCGTTTTAGGCTATTTTCTCTTCTGTTTGAATGTTCTTTGTGCTGTTTTAGGCTGCGTTCACACCTGAGCGTTTAGTTTTCAGGCAGAAAGTCGTGTGATTTTACAGCGATTTTTGTACAAGTCAAAAGGTCACCAATGTAAAAAGCAGTAAAACGCCTGTAATTTGCCTCAAAAGAAGCTCATGTACCTTTTTGAGCTTCAGGCATTTTGCTTCAGATGACAGAATGCCCAGATGTGAACAGGGGTCATTTAAATGAATGGGATTTTGCCTGTTGGGTGTTTTGGAACTTTTGAGAGGAGCGTTTTACGAGCTGAAAGCGCTCAGGTGTGAATGCAGCCTTAAGCTATTTTTGTTGAATTCTGTTCTTAAGCTATTTTTTTAGGCTAATTACACTTCAGGCTGAATGTCCTTAGGCCATCTTCTCTTGAGAGTGAACATTCCTAGGCTATCGTTTTTGGTGGTATTTTGTCCATTTGTTTTAGGCTGTTTTCTCTTCTGGTGGAATGTTCTTGTGCAATTTTAGGCTGTTTCTCTTTTCTGGTTGAATGTTCTCAGGCTGTTTTAAGCTGTTTTTGCTGAATGCTGTCAGGCAAAGGCGGCTCTTTAATTAGGCAAATTAGGCGGTCGCCTAAGGCCTTGCAGCCGCCTATCTTACCCAATGCATTACCCCAGTTTTGAGGGACAGAGGACCTTAACGCTGTTGTGCTCAGGCAGCGTTAAGAGCCCTGACTCAGGAGCGTCCCTAACAACAAGTGAATATCGATGTCACCATCCCTTGTGACGTCAATGACATATCATGCCCTCAGTCAATGACGTTACAAGGGGGTGGGGTCATCAGGTGACAACACCAGGTGGCCCCCACCCCCTTAGTTATTAAAGAGCAGGATCTTGTTAAAGAACCCTGGCCAGGGTTGTGGGGAAGAGGCTCTTGTCCTTGAATTCTTTTTTCCATCATGGGTGTGAGTGGGGCCTCATGTCAAGTTTTGCTTAAGGCCTCACAAAGCCCAGAGCCTCCTCTGCTGTTAGGTGATTGTTTTAGGCTAATTTCTCTTCTGGTTGAATGTTCTTGGGCTATCTCTGAACATTCTTAGGATATTTTTGGTTGCATTTTGTCCTGGACTGGTTATATGTTCTTGTGCTGTTTTAGGCTTTTTTTTTTTTTGAATGTCGTTAGGCTATTGTTTTTAAACTATTTTCTCTTCTGGTTGAATGTGCCTATGCTATTTTTTTTTTGAGATTACATTTTCTTGGGGTGTAAGAGAACATTAACCACTTCCATACCGGGCACTTACGCCCCTTCCTGCCCAAGCCAATTTTCAGCTTTCAGCACTGTCGCACTTTGAATGACAATTGCGCGGTCGTGCTACACTGTACCCAAACAATTTTTTTATCATTTTGTTCCCACAAATAGAGCTTTCTTTTGGTGGTATTTGATCACCTCTGCGGTTTTTATTTTTTGCGCTATAAACAAAAGAAGAGTGACAATTTAAAAAAAAAAACCACTTTTTTACTTTTTTATTTAATAAATATCACAATTTTTTTTAAAAAAAACTTTTTTTTCCCTCAGTTTAGGCCGATACGTATTCTTCTACATATTTTTGGTAAAAAAAAATCGCAATGATCATATATTGATTGGTTTGCGCAAAAGTTATAGCGTTTACAAAATAGCTGATAGATTTATGGCATTTTTATTTTATTAATTTTTTTACTAGTATTGGCGGCGATTTGCGATTTTTTTACTGTCACCGTGACATTGCGGCGAACACATCGGACACTTTTGACACGTTTTTGGCGCCATTCACATTTATACACCGATTAATGCGATAAAAATGCACCAATTACTGTATAAATGTGACTGGCATTCAAGGGGTTAACACTAGGGGGTGAGGGAGGGGTTAATATGTATACCTGTATTGTGTTCTAACTGTGGGGGGGTGACTGGGGGAGGTGACCGATCTATGTCCCTATGTACAAGGGACACAGATCAGTCTCCTCTGTCCCCTGACAGGACGTGGAGCTCTGTGTTTACACACAGAGCTCCACGTCCCTGCTCTGTCGTTACCGATCGCGGGTACCTGGCGGACATCGCGACCGCCAGGCACGCGCATCGGCATCTCGGGGACGCGCCGGGAGCGCGCGCGCCCCCCAGTGGCCGCAGGAATACAGGACGTCATATGACGTCCTGTTGAATATTCAGAGTCACCGTGGAACCGTCATTTGACGATGGCCCGGTACTCTAGTGGTTAATAATTACATTATTTGTGGCTTTTGCTTGAATGCTAATACGTTTCGAAAACAGAGTTTTTGTTTTATATAGACCTCCTTAGGGCTGGATTCAGATACAATGGTGTATCTATGCGCCCGGCGTAACGTATCTCAGATACGTTACGCCGCCGTAATTTTGGGCACAAGTTCTGTATTCAGAAACAACTTGCGGCCTTAGTTACGGCTGCGCAACGTATCTGTGTCGGCGTAAGCCCGCCTAATTCAAATGTGGATGATGTGGGCGTGTTTTATGTATATTAACTGTGACCCCACGTATTTGACGGTTTTTAGGAACGGCGCATGCGCCGTTCGTGAAAAAATCCCAGTGCGCATGCTCGAAATTCCGCCGCAAATCGTCATTGCTTTCGACGTGAACGTAAATTACGTCCAGCCCTATTCGCGAACGACTTACGCAAACGACGTAAAATTTTCAAAACTCGACGCGGGAACGACGGCCATACTTAACATAGGATACGCCTCATATAGCAGGGGTAACTATATGCCGAAAAAAGTCTAACGTAAACGACGTAAAAAAATGCGCCGGCCGGACGTACGTTTCGGAATCGGCGTATCTAGCTCATTTGCATATTCCTTGCGTAACTATACGGAAGCGCCACCTAGCAGCCAGCGTAAATATGCAGCCTAAGATACGACGGTGTAAGACACTTACGCCGGTCGGATCTTAGGGAAATCTATGCGTAACTGATTCTATGAATCAGGCGCATAGATACGACGGCCCACACACTCAGAGATACGACGGCGTATCTGGAGATACGCCGTCGTATCTTCTCTGTGAATCTACCCCTTAGTGTCCACAGCCAAGCCTGGCAATACCCTTGGTTTTGTAGTGCGCTCTCAGACAGATAAATGCCCCGGTATTTTTGGCTGTACGGTGGAATTCCGAACCTTTTGAGTTTCAGAGGTGAACATCCCGGCTTGTACGCGGCATTCCTAAGAAGATTCAGCACACGCAGTTTCGGAGAGGTGCGCCCTTCACCGCAGTTGAGTTTTTTTTTTTGACCCAATTGATGGACGCCCCGACGTGGCAATGGTATGTGAAATTATTATCTGCCAGCAAGCTGTTACAGATAGGCCCCGGGGAGTTCAAAGCTTTTCACTTACAGGCCATAACCACAATTCCACAACAGCACATTAAGAGGAAGATGATAACGGCTTTGGCAGAGGAGCGCGCCGAGTCACAGCGCTCCGGAGAGGCCAAGAAACGAACGATGCTCAAAATTTACAGCCACTTGGAGCCTATGTGCGTTTTTCCTCCTCTGACCTCTAAGAAAAAGATCTCCGGTGAATTATATGTACGCGGCGTTTACAACCAGACCGGGACTCGCTCTTTTGTGGATGTTCACCGCAAAGTCATTTCCAACATCATAAATTCCGGGACCTCTCGTGAAAAGGGATTAGTGTCACTTTGTCATTTTTGCCGTTAACGGGCCAAATGGATTTTCAATAAACGGCGAGAGATTTTTTTAAGAGTCGACAGAAGAATGATACATTTATGGAGAGTCCTAAAGAGGTTACAAAATTATTTCAGATTAAAGTGTTACTAAACCCCGGAGCCTGCATTCACTATATCTGTACTCCCCGGGAGCCTGCATTCACTATATCTGTACTCCCCCCAGGAGCCTGCATTCCCTATATCTGGTCTCCCCCAGGAGCCTGCATTCACTATATCTGGTCTCCCCAGGAGCCTGCATTCACTATATCTGGTCTCCCCAGGAGCCTGCATTCACTATATCTGGTCTCCCCAGGAGCCTGCATTCCCTATATCTGGTCTCCCCCAGGAGCCTGCATTCACTATATCTGGTCTCCCCCAGGAGCCTGCATTCACTATATCTGTACTCCCCCCAGGAGCCTGCATTCACTATATCTGGTCTCCCCCAGGAGCCTGCATTCACTATATCTGTACTCCCCCCAGGAGCCTGCATTCCCTATATCTGGTCTCCCCCAGGAGCCTGCATTCACTATATCTGGTCTCCCGAGGAGCCTGCATTCACTATATCTGGTCTCCCCCAGGAGCCTGCATTCACTATATCTGGTCTCCCCAGGAGCCTGCATTTACTATATCATTTCTCCCCAGGAGCCTGCATTCACTATATCTGTACTCCCCCCAGGAGCCTGCATTCACTATATCTGGTCTCCCCAGGACCCTGCATTCACTATATCTGGTCTCCCCCAGGACCCTGCATTCACTATATCTGATCTCCCCAGGATCCTGCATTCACTATATCTGGTCTCCCCCAGGAGCCTGCATTCACTATATCTTTTCTCCCCAGGAGAATGCATTCACTATATCTGGTCTTCCCCAGGAGCCTGCATTCACTATATCTGGTCTCCCCAGGACCCTGCATTCACTATATCTGGTCTCCCCCAGGAGCCTGCATTCACTAAATCTGGTCTCCCCAGGATCCTGCATTCACTATATCTGGTCTCCCCAGCACCCTGCATTCACTATATCTGGTCTCCCCGGGAGCCTGCATTCACTATATCTGGTCTCCCCCAGGAGCCTGCATTCTCTATATCTGGTCTCCCCAGGGCCTGCATCCACTATATCTGGTCTCCTCAGGAGCCTGCATTCACTATATCTGGTCTCCCCAGGAGCCTGCATTCACTATATCTGGTCTCCTCAGGAACCTGCATCCACTATATCTGGTCTCCTCAGGAGCCTGCATTCACTATATCTGGTCTCCCCAGGAGCCTGCATTCACTATATCTGGTCTCCTCAGGAACCTGCATCCACTATATCTGGTCTCCTCAGGAGCCTGCATTCACTATATCTGGTCTCCTCAGGAGCCTGCATTCACTATATCTGGTCTCCCCAGGACCTGCATTCTCTATATCTGGTCTCCCCAGGAGCCTGCATTCACTATATCTGGTCTCCTCAGGAACCTGCATTCACTATATCTGGTCTCCCCAGGAGCCTACATTCACTATATCTGTGAATTAATATGTTAATATATGTTAATTAACTAATAAAATAAATGGAATTAATGAAATTAAAATAATTCATTATACAACTAAATGGATGAAATTAAAAAATATATATAAACTAGTTAAGCTGCTTTGAAAAAAAAAAAAATTGTTGATGTTCCCTTAAAAAAAAAAAAAAATCTGATGTTCTTTTATTTACAATTTTAGAATGCGGTCCCAAGCGGAAAGGTCTTTGTTTTCATGCCGCGCTCGCTCGCTGTCCTTAGTTTAGACATCTCCACATTTGTACTATTTGTGCTGTCAGTGTCGTTTACGCTCAAGCGTTTGATATATCGTACACCGTGCCTCCGCCTCCCCCGCTACTTTTACACACATGCTTACAACTGCGACTTTCCTTCTTTTTTTTTCTCTTCTTTGACTTTGCCAAACTAAAGTTAGCAAAGCAATCTGGGAGTTGTGTGTGTAAAGTAGGTCAATTGTTTTTTTCCTGCGCTCAAAGTACACACAAACCGCACACATACACACCTTTCATTTTTCAAAGGAGATTTGTATTGAATAACCATTTTCCTCCCCTTGAGTTTACTTAAAAATTCACACTTCATTCTATCCCCACTGCTCCCGCAGCTCCCGCTGGTCACCTACAGTCTTCATTGCATCCCCACTGCACCCGCAGCTCCTGCTGGTCACCTACAGTCTTCATTGTATCCCCACTGCACCCGCAGCTCCTGCTGGTCACCTACAGTCTTCATTGCATCCCCACTGCACCCGCAGCTCCTGCTGGTCACCTACAGTCTTCATTGTATCCCCACTGCACCCGCAGCTCCCGCTGGTCAACTACGGTCTTCATTGCATCCCCACTGCACCCGCAGCTCCTGCTGGTCATCTACAGTCTTCATTGCATCCCCACTGCACCCGCAGCTCCGGCTGGTCACCTACAGTCTTCATTGCATCCCCACTGCACCCGCAGCTCCCGCTGGTCACCTACAGTCTTCATTGCATCCCCACTGCACCTGCAGCTCCCGCTGGTCACCTACAGTCTTCATTGCATCCCCACTGCACCCGCAGCTCCCGCTGGTCACCTACAGTCTTCATTGCATCCCCACTGCACCCGCAGCTCCTGCTGGTCACCTACAGTCTTCATTGCATCCCCACTGCACCCGCAGCTCCTGCTGGTCACCTACAGTCTTCATTGCATCCCCACTGCACCCGCAGCTCCCGCTAGTCACCTACAGTCTTCATTGCATCCCCACTGCACCCGCAGCTCCCGCTAGTCACCTACAGTCTTCATTGCATCCCCACTGCACCCGCAGCTCCTGCTGGTCACCTACAGTCTTTATTGCATCCCGACTGCAGCTCCTGCTGGTCACCTACAGTCTTCATTGCATCCCACTGCACCTGCAGCTCCTGCTGGTCACCTACAGTCTTCATTGCTTCTCCACTGCACCCACAGCTCTTGCTGGTCACCTACAGTCTTCATTGTATCCCCACTGCACTCGCAGCTCCAGTTGGTCACCTACAGTCATTATTGCACCCCCACTGCACCCGCTGGTCACCTACAGCCTTAATTGCATCCCCACGTGACCCGTAGCTCCCGCTGGTCACTTACAGGCTTCTCTGCTATGGTCACAGCCCCACTGGTCCTTAGGTACACCCAAAGTCTCCCCTGCATCTTCACTGCTCCCGCTGGTCACCTACAGTCTTCATTGCATCCCCACTGCACCCACAGCTCCCGGTTGTCACCTACAATCTTCATTGCATCCCCACTGCACCCACAGCTTCTGCTGGTCACTTACAGGCTTCACTGCATTCCCACAGCACTCGCAGCTTTCCAGAACCAAGTAACAGTGCTCAGAGGTGGGTAGGGGGTAGAACCAGGGAACAGTGCTCATAGGTGGAACCAAGGAACAGTGCTCAGAGGTGGGTAGGGGGTGGAACCAAGGAACAGTGCTCAGAGGTAGGTAGAGGGTGGAACCAAGGAACAGTGTTTGGAGGTGGAACCAAGGAGCAGTGCTCAGAGGTGGGTAAAGGGTGGAACCAAGGAGCAGTGCTCAGAGGTGGGTAGGGGGTGGAACCAAGGAACAGTGCTCAGAGGTGGGTAGGGGGTGGAACCAAGGAACAGTGCTCAGAGGTGGGTAGGGGGTGGAACCAAGGAACAGTGCTCGGAGGTGGGTAGGGGGTGGAACCAAATAACAGTACTCTGAGGTGGAACCAAGGAACAGTGCTCGGAGGTGGGTAGGGGGTGGACCCAAATAACAGTGTTCAGGGGTGGAACCAAGGAACAGTGCTCAGGAGGTGGGTAGGGGGTGGAACCAAGGAACAGTGCTTGGAGGAGGGTAGGGATGGAACCAAGGAACAGTGCTTGGAGGTGGAACCAAGGAACAGTTCTCAGAGGTGGGAAGGGGGTGGAGACAAAGGATGACTTTGAAAAGGGGAGTTCCTGCGCCTATTCTCTGGGGCAAAAAAAGTATTGCATATATGTATATTTAGGAATCTATTTATTTTATGCACTAATAGTGATGAAGTTCTGAGTTTGTAATTGTATTTATTTTGAGCATTTATATGGTCACATATAGCACGGTTACACTTTAGATTTTACATAGACTACTGGTCCTTTAGTAGATGCAGCTTGACCATCCAGTTGGTGCAAATTATTTATTTTATATGCAGAATTAAAACACACTGGGCTACACTGGGTTACTTATTTTATTTTTTTATTTGTTTTGTTGTAACTGCAGCTTATTCATTTTTGTAATTTTGTATTGCGTCTATGTATTTTTGTGTATATGCAACATTTTTCAATAAAAAAATAAAAAATAAAAGCACTGGACTGCATATGGTTTTTTCCAGGTTCTTTTTTTTTTCTTCAGTAAAACATTCAGCCTCTCACTGAACCAGACCACTTAACCACCGTGCCACATGTCACTCGCCTTTACTCCTCTCCATCGGTAAATTTTTTTAATAAAAACAGTTTTTTGCATTGTGACAAGTCTGTAAATGGAAAATTCTCTAGCTAAGAGTGTGGAGCCGAACTGAAAAGAGCCACAAACACAGAATTTTCCACAAAGGTCAGCGCGGAGCACGGCGTCTTGTGACAGCGGGATGGAAAACCTTTTGTCGAGGAGCAGGTTATTCTTTCAAAGCAAATGACTTAATGTGTGTTATTGACGATGATCTCCGGAGAGAAGCTAAAAGGCCGTCTCTTTGTTTTAGATAAGGATGTCCAAAATCAATACGGCTCTGATTTTCAGTGTACTTGCTCGGAAAAGGAGGTTGTAACAAATGTGACCCCTCGATGATCGGAGGCCTCTTATATCTTCCTCTTTGGGAATAAATCTCTCTCTGTTTTTTTGTGTTGAAAATAGGTGAGGAGTTGTGGCTGGTGGTGCATTATAATAGGAAAGGTGTATTAGTCTAGCACAGGGGTCTCCAAACTTTCAAAACAAAGGGCCAGTTTACTGCCCTTCAAAATTTAGGGGGGGGGGGGACTTTGGCCATTGATGCCCCGTACACACGATCGCTTCGTCTGATGAAAACGAACCGATGGATTTTTTCGTCGAATATCCGATGAAGCTGACTTTCATCGGTCTTGCCTACACACCATGGGCCAGATCCACGTAGCAGATCGTAATTTTCGGCAGGCGTAGCGTATCGTATTAATGCTACGCCGCCGCAACTTTGAGAGGCAAGTGCTGTATTCACAAAGCACTTGCCTCTAAAGTTACGGCGGCTTTTTTTAAATCTGCCGGCGTATGGGTGCGGAATTCAAATGTTCAAGATGTGGGCTTGTTTTATGTTAATTTTACTTGACCCGGCGTAAATGAAGTTTTTTCTGAACGGCGCATGCGCCGTTCGTGGGGGTATCCCAGTGCGCATGCTCAAAATTAACCCGCAACAAGCCAATGCTTACGACGTGAACGTCATTCTACGCAAAGCCCTATTCGCGAACGACTTACGCAAACGACGTAAAATTTTTAAAATTCGACGCGGGAACGACGTCCATACTTAACATTGAGTACGCCTCATATAGCAGGGGTAATTTTACGCCGGAAAAAGCCTTACGGAAACAACGTAAAAAAATGCGCCGGCCAGACGTACGTTTGTGGATTGGCGTATCTAACTAATTTGCATACTCAACGCATAATTCGAAGGAAGCGCCACCTAGCGGCCAGCGTAAATATGCACCTTACATCCTATGGCGTACTAAGACGTACGCTAGTCGGATCTAGCCCAGCTTCAGGCGTATCTTGTTTTGTGGATACAAAACAAAGATACACCGGAAAAAAATAGAAGTTACGCGGCGTATCAATAGATATGCCGTCGTAACTTCTTCGTGGATCTGCCCCCATCAGTTAAAAATCCGATCGTGTCCAACGCGGTGACGTAAAACACAACGACGTGCAGAGAAAAATTAAGTTCAATGCTTCCGAGCATGCGTCGACTTGATTCTGAGCAAGAGTGGATTTTTGACCGATGGATTTCCCCAAAGACGATCGTTTTTTTCTATCATTTTTTTAACCATACAAACATTTTAAAACAGGTTCTATTTTTTTTCACCGATGGGAAAAAAAACTGATGGGGCCCCACACACGTCCGTTCTCATCAGACGAACCGATCGTGTGTACAGGGCATAAGAGTAGAAAATGCCCCGGCATTGGTGTGAGTAAACAATGGCATAGGCATGGTGGTCAGTCGGAGTAACTATTTACATCATTGGTGTCAGTGGTAGGAATAGTTCCCCATCTCTGGTGTCAGTGGAAATATAAGATCCCTATCATCGGTGTCAGTGGGAAAATTAGATCCCTATTATCAGTGTCAGTGGGAAAATTAGATCCCTATCATTGGTGTAAGGCCCCGTACACACGACCAAACATGTATGCTGAAACTGGTCCGCGGGCCAGTTTCAGCAGACATGTTTGGTCGTGTGTGGGCGCGAGCGAGCCGAATTCCAGCAAACATTTGCCCGCCGGGCCTTTTCCCAGCAGACAAATATTCCTGGACGTGTTTTAAAACCGTCCGCTGGAATCCTGCCCGCTCGGACATGTACGGTCGTCAGTACAGACCTACCGTACATGTCCGAGCGCCCGCCATCCCTCGCATGCGTCAATGACTTCGACGCATGCGTGGAAGCCTTTAAATGGCAGGCCCGCCCACGTCGCCGCGTCATCGCCGCGTCATCATCGCGGCGACGACGCGGACACGCCCCGCGTAATGTTTACGCGCGGACTTCTGTACGATGGTTAGTACAACCATCAACAGAAGCCCTCTGGCAGGCATGTACGGTGAAAACGGTCCGACGGACCGGTTTCATCGTACATGTTTGCCCGTGTGTACCCGGCCTCAGTGGTAAAATTAGATCCCTATCATTGGCGTCAGTGGTAAAATTAGATCCCTATCATTGGTGTCAGTGGGAAAATTAGACCCCTATCTTGGTGTCAATGGTAGGAATAGTTCCCCATCTCTGGTGTCAGTGGGGAAATTAGATCCCCATCACTGACACCAGAGATGGGTAACTATTCCTACCACTGACACCAATGATAGCGGTGTAATATTTCCACTGACACCAATGATTGGGGTGTAATATTTCCACTGACACCAATGATAGGTATCTAATTTTCCCACTGATACCAATTATTGGTGTCAGTGGGAATATTAGATCCCTATCATTGGCGTCAGTGGGAAAATTAGATCCCAATCATTGGTGTCAGTGTGAGGAATAGTGCCCCATCTTTGGTGTCAGTGGGAAAATTAGACCCCTATCTTGGTGTCAGTGGTAGGAATATTCCCCATCTCTGATGTCAGTGGGAAAATTAGACCCCTATCTTGTTATGAGATGGGAGTGCTCGTTCTGGTAAAACTAGCGTTCATAATGGAGTAAGCACATTCATCACGCTGTAACAGACAGAAAAGCGCCAATCGTCTTTTACTAACACGGAATCAGCTAAAGCAGCCCAAAGGCGAATAGAACTTCCCCTTTAGAGTGCCGTCGTACGTGTTGTACGTCACCGCGCTTTGTTCATCATTTTTCAAAAACGATGGTGTGTGGGCAACATCGTTTTTAATGATGAAGTTGGAAAAACGTCGTTTTTTTCATGCCGAAAAACGATCGTGTGTACGCGGCATCAGTGGTAGGAATAGTTCCCCATTTCTGGTGTCAGTGGGAAAGTTAGATGCCCATCATTGGTGTCAGTGGAAGGAATAGTGGCCCAAGGGCCAGATAAAGGCAAGCAAAGGGCCACATCCGGCCAACAGGCTGCAGTTTGCAGACCCCCTAGTCTAACAGCAGCATTCATAATAGACTGAAGGGGGGATAGCCTGTGTAAGGGTAGGCCAGTGAGGGAGTTGCAATAGTCAAGGTGGGAAATATGTTTTTTTTTTTTAAAGGGGGTTGCCATCCGGGCCCCTGGGGACCTCTGGGCCCCTTACAGGTGTACTGCCTATACCCCCTGATGGCGGCCCTGGGAGTAGACCGATAGATTTTGGTGTCATCGGCGTATAGATGGTATTGGAAGCCGTGGGCGGTTATCAAGTGACCATGGGATTACAGGATTACATCCAGCACCTTGGCATGAGTGGCGGGACCAATGGTTGTGCCCTTGAGCTTCTTGTTCGATATTTTTATTTATAGGTAGATAGATAACAACAAACACTGCATGAGAGACAATGACAGTGTAGAACAATGAGCCGGTGTCTCCGTACAAGTTAATCAGATGTTGACATTACAAGATAAGTAGAGAAAGCATAGGGAAGAATAAACCCTCATCTGGTGCACGTGGCATAGTACATTTATTGACAAAGAAGAGCAATGATTGTGGAAAGGGTCTCGGGTGGCCCTGACCACATATCTTCAGGTAACAGCTGAGGAGGTGAAAGACATCTAGGAGAGAAAGATAAGAAGAAAGAAAGAGAGAGGGAAGAGTGTTATGCCGCGTACACACCATCACTTTATGTGATGAAAAAAAATGACGTTTTTAAAAACGTCACTTTAATTGACTGTGTGTGGGGGAAAACGTCGTTTTATGTCTTGTAAAAAACGACCAAAAAAAATTGAAGCATGCTTCAATTTTATGTGTCGTTTTTCAAAAGTGCACTTTTTACTTCACAGAAATTGACCGTGTGTAGCAAAAAACGTTGTTTTCTAAGACGTTTTTTCATCCACGCATGCCCAGAAGCTACTTATGAAGCAAGCTTCAATGGTAAAACGTGGTGAACGTAACCTCACTTTGCAAGAACATTGTGAGAAAAACGATGGTGTGTAGGCAACTTCGTCTTTGAAAATTGAAGTTTCAAAAACGTCATTTTTTACTTCACAGAAAGTGTCGTTTTTTTTCATCACATAAAGTGATGGTGTGTATGCGGCATAAGGGAAACAGGAAGGAGAGAGGGGGGAGGGGGCTGTCTGTTTCGTAACAGGGCAAGGGAATAATTATAGTAGGAGATTAGTCTCCCAACCTTAGGTTCCAGGAGCTTGGGATCGAATCGCGGGGGGAGAAAGTGATCCACCCATGGTTGCCATATTTTCAGGTGTCATGGGATCTTATCTAGGATGGTGGCCTCAATCTTACTATGGATCATAGATTGAGTGACCCAAGTCCAGTAGCAGTGCGTCCACAGTGGGCTGCATTTGATGGGGCAAACTGGCGGCATTTGATGGGGCAAACTGGCGGCAGTTGATGGGGCAAACTGGCAGAATTTGATGGGGCACACTGGCAGAATTTGATGGGGCACACTGGCAGAATTTGATGGGTCAAATTGGCATCATTTGATGGGGCAAACTGGCGGAAATTGATGGGCACAGTGGCTGCAATAAATGTTTTTTTTTTAGTTTGTTTGCACCCCCCCAAAAATTTGGAGCACCAACCACCATTGCCCAAGTCTCTATCGAGCAGAGAGATGAGGATTTACAGGACCTCGCTATAGTCTGTTTAGAAGCTGTGATGATGTATATTGCTAGTTTCAATTGGGCCTTTGTAAGGTCAGGTGGGCAGTGGTTCTACAAGGCAAAAGCTGGATGGGGGGGGGGGTAGCCGGCCTCCTTAGTAGAGTGAACAATATTCTAAAGATTTCGGCCCAAAATTGCTGCATGATCGGACACGCCCACTGTGCCCTTGATCTTAATGGTAAAGTCATGGGTCGGGGGGAATCGAGGAGGGGGAAATATTACACGCTCAGTGTTTTTAAAGATTGAGTTTGAGAAAGTGGCATTCAGACAAATATGTCGTTCAGTAAGTTTGTGATACGTCAGGAAATCGAGGGGGTGGGTTGGGAAGTGGAGAGCTAGATCTGGGTGTCGTTGGCTTAGCAGTGGTATCAGAAGCCATGGGAGGTTATCAACTGGCCCAGGGAAGAGGTAAAGAGAGAGAATAGGAGGGCCCGAGGACAGAGCCTTGGGGTACCCCAACAGAAAGAGAAGCATAGGGAATGATGTGGTAAGTGACGCTGAAAATGCACTGAGATAGGTGGGAGGAGAACCAGGAAAGAGTCACGTAGGCCAAGGGAGTGAAGTTTATTGAGGAATGGGAGGTCAACAGTGTCAAAGGCAGTAGAAAGGTCTAAGATTATGAATATGCAGTACTGGCAATTGGTTTTAGCAGTGATATCAGGTCACTGATGTCACAAGCACCCCACCCCTTTGTTCACATACAGCTGATGGATATTATTGACCTAATATGACCATGTGGTCATATTGAGTCAATGACATCATGAGCATTCCCATCCCTTTGTGTCCATACAGTTGTGGGGCAGGGAATGCCCCGACTGTAGCTGATTGGGATAAAATCATGTGATGGCTGTGTACTGCCAAATTGGAAGAAACAGTACAAGGGTGGGTTCTAACACTCGTGATCACTGTGATTGGCCATCACAGTGATCACATAATCGGGTGTGCACAAGCACAAACCCAAGTGTGGCGCTACAGAGGCCCACTTCTGTGACGCTGCATGTACCACTGTAATAGCGCCCCTGACAAACCAAAATGGCACCCAAGGCTGTCGTGGCACTCTTCTTCAGAAGGGCTCATCTAGACAGAGTTACTGAAGTTGGAGTGGCAGTTACATTTCATACATGTAAAACGCTGGCTTTAATGATGCAGTGACTTTTGCTATGATAGGGATTGAGATTCTTTCTCCTCTTTTCCCCCCCCCAATACATTTTTATATTTAATTATTTTCTTTTAATTTTCTTTATTGCAATCAACTAGTCTACTGTTTCCTTCCTGTTTAGAATTGTGATATACTTAGCTTTATTTTATTTATTTTTTAAGTTTAACGCATACTGGTGATTCCTACGACCGCAACCTCTGGGGCAGCCACCCCAAGGTGAAACATGTGAGAGCAATGGATGCCCCAGAACTGCAAAACTGTGCAATTTGAGGACTGCTTGACTTCTGGCTTCTATGCACAAACTTCTGGCTGTAGTGCACAACCTCAAAGAAATGTCCCACTGGATCTCTAGGCCATGACCTGTCCTCGTTCCAGAGTCTCAAAGCACCACACTGTCACACGCTGCAGCACTGGGGTTTTGTAGCCACAGGATCGTTGATTGCTTCCTGCCGATATCCTCCAGGCTCTTTCTAGTGAGGGAGATGTAAATTCACACCGCTTCTGGACAACTTGGGCTCCCTCCCACAGCTTCCTCCAGGTTTTCTCCTAACCCAACTGGATCCTTGAACTAGGACTTGTTAATAGCCTCAAAGCACCACACTGTCACACGCTGCAGCACTGGGGTTTTGTAGCCACAGGATCGTCGATTGCTTCCTGCCGATATCCTCCAGGCTCTTTCTAGTGAGGGAGATGTAAACTCACACCGCTTCTGGACAACTTGGGCTCCCTTCCACAGCTTCCTCCAGGTTTTCTCCTAACCCAACTGGATCCTTGAACTAGGACTTGTTAATAGCCCCCCCCCCCCCTAGGCCTAGCTGGGACCTCTGTGTCTTCAGGCTTGCATCCTCCCATGCTTCTGTATCAGGGGCAGAGCCATTGCACAGGGGTCTCCTCCTGCAGGACTGGACCTAGAAACACTGCTGTTGCTACTAAGGCCTCAAACTACCCATGGGTCCTCCCTCCACCTTCTGGGCACACCTCTCCGGGGAAATTTTCAAACCTACTAGGTTTTTAGTAGCCTCAAGAAGACAGGGAGAAGTAGCAAAACTGCAGTCTGCAAAACACTGAGCAGCCCTAAGCAATCAACCCCTGCTCCACTGGAACAAAATTTACCTAGCAGCCTAAACTAGGCGGGGTGTTACATCAGCTGACCTAATGCAGTTGCTTCCGGCGTTCCATATGAGACTGTGACCGCTATGAACTCTACTTTGCAGAGACTTTCAGGGCTATTCATTTTTAGACTTTGTGAGATCAATCCATTATTTTCTTCTAAATAGGGATACTCCCCAAACCTCCAAGAAAAAAAGAGATAACAAAGTATCTTCTTTAATGTAAAGTAGTGATGAGCTGGGTTCCATCCAAACTCAGTCAGATCCCCGATTGAGGAACCCATGGGAAACTGTCACATGATCGCATTCCTGAAGACCCAATCAGCGCAATCGGGACATTCCCCATCCCACAGCTGCAACCAAGACATTCCCCTTACTGCAGCTGCAACCAGGACATTCCCCTTCCCGCAGCTGCAACCAGGACATTCCCCTTCCCACAGCTGCAACCAAGACATTCCCCTTCCCGCAGCTGCAACCAGAACATTCCCTTTCCCACAGCTGCAACCAAGACATTCCCCTTCCCGCAGCTGCAACCAGGACATTCCCCTTCCCGCAGCTGCAACCAAGACATTCCCCTTGCCACAGCTGCAACCAAGACATTCCCCTTCCCACAGCTGCAACCAGAACATTCCCCTTTCCACAGCTGCAACCAAGACATTCCCCTTCCCGCAGCTGCAACCAAGACATTCCCCTTCCCACAGCTGCAACCAGAACATTCCCCTTTCCACAGCTGCAACCAAGACATTCCCCTTCCCGCAGCTGCATGTACACAAAGGGGGCGGGATGCTTGCAACACCCAGCCATCCCGACATAATCTCTTCTGGTGTTGCATACGAGGCTGTGAGCTGCTATCAAACTCTACCTTGCAGAAACTTTCAGGACAATCCCGTTGTGGTCTTTGTGAGTTTGAATCCATTACTTTCTACTTATTATGAGCTGTTGACCATTGCTGCATCGACCCAATCAGATATACAGCCACAGATATAGATTTACGTTGGTGGGTCGATCAT
Organism: Rana temporaria; assembly: GCF_905171775.1. Taxonomy (NCBI): domain Eukaryota; kingdom Metazoa; phylum Chordata; class Amphibia; order Anura; family Ranidae; genus Rana; species Rana temporaria. The sequence goes on from NC_053493.1 coordinate 15,631,766, forward strand.
TACTCTCTTCACCTGGTCACCTACCGGAATATTCCACTCTATCAGAAATTGTTTTTACGCACCACTATGAGCATAATTGGCCTCATTAGAAGACACCACTTTGTACAAATGACCAGACCTTGTTTACCATCATTTCATGGACTTTGCTACTATGCTGAGGAAATTATACCTGGTTATCAGATGTATGTATGTTCAACTTGGTGGCCTCACTGAGCTACTTAGAATGCTACTTAACTCATTGGTGCACATAATACAGAATTTCCGCAGATGCACTGTGATCTTTATCTACCTATGAGAGGAGACTCTGGCGCATAGAAACCTTTGCGGTTAATATCCTGGATATACAGTGCCTTGCGAAAGTATTCGGCCCCCTTGAACTTTGCGACCTTTTGCCACATTTCAGGCTTCAAACATAAAGATATAAAACTGTAATTTTTTTGAAGAATCAACAACAAGTGGGACACAATCATGAAGTGGAACGAAATTTATTGGATATTTCAAACTTTTTTAACAAATAAAAAACTGAGAAATTGGGCGTGCAAAATTATCCAGCCCCCTTGAGTTAATACTTTGTAGCGCCACCTTTTGCTGCGATTACAGCTGTAAGTCGCTTGGGGTATGTCTCTATCAGTTTTGCACATCGAGAGACTGAAATTTTTGCCCATTCCTCCTTGCAAAACCGCTCGAGCTCAGTGAGGTTGGGTGGAGAGCGTTTGTGAACAGCAGTTTTCAGTTCTTTCCACAGATTCTCGATTGGATTCAGGTCTGGACTTTGACTTGGCCATTCTAACACCTGGATATGTTTATTTGTGAACCATTCCATTGTAGATTTTGCTTTATGTTTTGGATCATTGTCTTGTTGGAAGACAAATCTCCGTCCCATTCTCAGGTCTTTTGCAGACTCCATCAGGTTTTCTTTCAGAATGGTCCTGTATTTGGCTCCATCCATCTTCCCATCAATTTTAACCATCTTCCCTGTCCCTGCTGAAGAAAAGCAGGCCCAAACCATGATGCTGCCACCACCATGTTTCACAGTGGGGATGGTGTGTTCAGGGTGATGAGCTGTGTTGCTTTTACGCCAAACATAACGTTTTGCATTGTTGCCAAAAATTTCGATTTTGGTTTCATCTGACCAGAGCACCTTCTTCCACATGTTTGGTGTGTCTTCCAGGTGGCTTGTGGCAAACTTTAAACAACACTTTTTATGGATATCTTTAAGAAATGGCTTTCTTCTTGCCACTCTTCCATAAAGGCCAGATTTGTGCAGTATACAGGGACTGATTGTTGTCCTATGGACAGAGTCTCCCACCTCAGCTGTAGATCTCTGCAGTTCATCCAGAGTGATCATGGGCCTCTTGGCTGCACCTCTGATCAGTCTTCTCCTTGTATGAGCTGAAAGTTTAGAGGGACGGCCAGGTCTTCGTAGATTTGCAGTGGTCTGATACTCCTTCCATTTCAATATTATCGCTTGCACAGTGCTCCTTGGGATGTTTAAAGCTTGGGAAATCTTTTTGTATCCAAATCCGGCTTTAAACTTCTCCACAACAGTATCTCGAACCTGCCTGGTGTGTTCCTTGTTCTTCATGATGCTCTCTGCGCTTTAAACGGACCTCTGAGACTATCACAGTGCAGGTGCATTTATACGGAGACTTGATTACACACAGGTGGATTCTATTTATCATCATTAGTCATTTAGGTCAACATTGGATCATTCAGAGATCCTCACTGAACTTCTGGAGAGAGTTTGCTGCACTGAAAGTAAGGGGGCTGAATAATTTTGCACGCCCAATTTTTCAGTTTTTTATTAGTTAAAAAAGTTTGAAATATCAAATAAATTTCGTTCCACTTCATGATTGTGTCCCACTTGTTGTTGATTCTTCAAAAAAAATTACAGTTTTATATCTTTATGTTTGAAGCCTGAAATGTGGCAAAAGGTCGCAAAGTTCAAGGGGGCCGAATACTTTCGCAAGGCACTGTAACTGGGAGTTTGAAGAATTACTGTATTTATTGGCGTATAACACTCACTTTTTCACCCTGCAAATCGGTTGCAAATAGCGTGTGCGTGTTATACGCCGATACTGCAATTTGGACTGCCTCGGAGGGAATGGGGAGGGGGGCGGGAAGAGCGCCGTCAGATTACATACAGCGAGAATCTCCTGTTTACTCAGCGGCCTCTGTAATAGGAAGTCCCGTCTCCTGGGCCGGCATTAGACCAGTGTTCTGTCTATCATAGAAGCCGGTCCGGGAGGCGGGACTTTGTATTAAAGAGGCCGCCAAGTAAACAGGAGATCCCCCCCCCTCCCTGAGATGGGCATTAATCAGGCTTCATTCATGGCAATGGGAAGGCTGCAGATGGGCATTAATCAAGCTGCATTGATGGGCAATTGTGAGGCTACAGATTGGCATTGATTAAGCTGCATTAATGGGCAATTATGAGGTGCAGGGTGCTGTGTAATGTAGGGTCCAGGGGTGCAGGGTGCTGTGTAATGTAAAGAGGTGCAGGGTGCTGTGTAATGTAAAAGGGTCCAGAGGTGCAGGGTGTTGTGCAATGTAAAGGGGTCCAGGGTTCTGTGTTATGTAAAGGGGTCCAGAGGTGCAAGGTGCTGTGTAATGTAAAGGGGTCCAGTGATGCAGGGTGCTGTGTAATGTAAAGGGGTCCAGAGGTGCAGGGTGCTGTGTAATGTAAAGGGGTCCAGGGTGCTGTGTAATGTAAAGGGGTCCAGAGGTGCAGGGTGCTGTGTAATGTAAAGGGGTCCAGGGTGCTGTGTAATGTAAAGGGGTCCAGAGGTGCAGTGCTATGTAATGTAAAAGGGGTCCAGAGGTGCAAGGTGCTGTGTAATGTAAAGGGGTCCAGATGTTCAGGGTGCTGTGTAATGTTATGGGGTTCAGAGGTGCAAGGTGCTGTGTAATGTAAAGGGGTCCAGAGTTTCAGGGTGCTGTGTAATGTGAAGGGGTCCAGGGGTGCAGGGTGCTATGTAATGTGAAGGGGTCCAGAGGTGCAGGGTGCTGTGTAATGTAAAGGGGTCCAGAGGTGCAGTGCTGTGTAATGTAAAGGGGTCCAGAGGTTCAGGGTGCTGTGTAATGTAAACGGGTCCAGAGGTGCGGTGCTATGTAATGTTAAGGGGTCCAGAGGTGCAACAAGGTGCTGGAACCCCACATCCCATCATTAACCGATGCCGCGCCCCACTTTCTGTCCCATTCCAGGCCTGTTCCCATGCATGATTATGTTGTGGTTTAGCTGTATCCCGACCTGCACCATTCCTGATAAATCTTTGACTTAGCATGAGAAGCCTTCTGATTCTGGTTTCACGTTCCCACCAATGACTCCATTTTTATTTCAAAATATTTTACTTTCAAAGGGTTTTTTTTTTTTCTTGACTCTATTGTTTAGACTTTAGGGCCAATTCCCTTCCTGACCCACCCTAGAGAAAAAAAATATGTGCAGCAGCCATTCCCTGTCCAGTTAGAACACCTTTGTTTGGCCAACCAAGCCATGGATTGCTCGGCACATCAGCAAATGACCATGCATGAACGGAGACTCACCAATTACCGCATTGGTAGTGAACATGCTAAAGAGCCCCGGACATTGCAACACGACGACCTCTCCGACCGATGCCGCTGGCCAACACGTAATGTTATCCCACGTTCTCTTACACACTGAAAAACAAAAAGAGAGGTAAATTAAAGTGGACCGATCGTTGCAAGACTGCACTTCACATAAGTCAGTACTAGGTGGCATTTATACCCTGCGTTGGGTTTATTTAACCACTTGCCTACCGGGCACTTTCACCCCCCTTTCCTGCCCAGGACCATTTTTCAGCTTTCAGCGCTGTCACACTTGCGCGGTCATGCAACACTGTAACCAAATGAAATTTTTATAATTTTTTTCACACAAATAGAACTTTCTTTTGGTGGTATTTACATTTTTAACTGCATAAACGAATAAATAATAAAGAATAAACTGCGCAAAATGCTACATACAACAAAGTAAATAATAAAACACAAAAAAACACTAAAAAACAACAACCGCTTTGGTCCTTATATATTTTATAAAACTAATAAAGACCGAAAAGTTTGAAAAAAAAAGTTTTCATAATTTGTTAAAAAAATTAGCAAACAGGTACATTTTCTCCTTCACAGATGTGTGCTGATGAGGCTGCACTGGTGAGCACTGATAGGCGGCGCTGATGAGCACTGATAGGCAGTGCTGATGAGCATGGATAGGTGGCCCTGATGAGCACTGATAGGTGGCACTGATAGGTGGCCCTGATGAGCACTGATAGGTGGCACTGATAGGTGGCCCTGATGAGCACTGATAGGTGGCCCTGATGAGCACTGATAGGTGGCCCTGATGAGCACTGATAGGTGGCCCTGATGAGCACTGATAGGTAGCCCTGATTAGCACTGATAGGTGGCACTGATAAGCACTGATGCGGCTTCCCGTGGGGGCACTGGAAAGATAAGGAGGAGCCAGGAGCACCAGAAGGGGACCGGAATAAAAGGAGGTTCAGGGCAATCCCTATTGCACAGAGCAGGTAAATATACAGAAGTTTGTTATTTTATTACAGGATACAATTTACTGTACGTTTCAGTCGCCCTCCACCCCAAGCTCTGAATTGATTTGTTTTAAGTGAGTACCCAGCTTCCATTCCATACCCTTATGCCGCGTACACACGATTGGAAAATCCGACAAGAAATGTTCAATGTGAACTTTTGGTCGGATATTCCGACCGTGTGTAGGCTCCATCGGACATTTCCTGTCGGAATTTTCCACAACAAATGTTTGAGAGCCGGTTCTCAATTTTCAACAACACTTCTTGTCGAAAATTCCAATCGGAATCAATTTGACGGTTTTGTTGTCGGAATTTCCAATCGTCTGTACGCGGCATACTCTATATTAGAGTAGAAATTCTATATTTATACATACCTTATACTTCCTTTTTACTTTTTGTTCATCTTTAGCCTGGTCACTTGTGTGTCCTCTGTGACCACGCAGGGCTCTCTGTTCCCGGGTGGGTTTTTCCCCTAATTGGCAATGGTCACTTTTGGGAATCCTGGTGCAATAAGCTTTCCTTCTATTGGGGCAGGCTTTGGCAATTACGTGTATATTTTTTTGCATATAATGTTACATGTATTTCTTTGATATTTTGTACTTATTCTGTTATCTCTTGTATTTTTGTACAGTTTTAGAGCCGGTTCTTGTATGACTTTGGGGGCGACTTGCATGGACTTCTATACAGAAATCATTTTGCAAGTCGCCTCTGAAGTCGTCTTCAGGACGCCTTGCCGAGTCACCCCCGAAGTCGTGCCGCCCCAGTGTGAACCGGCTCTTACGCATTCCCTGATCGATTCGTATATATCTCCTGATGAAGCTATTAGGTGAAACATGTCAGGTTAATTTACGAATTTGAAATCTCTGCCTAATTGAATACTCGTTTCATGACCACCTTTACTATGAAATGTTGAATATCCTTGAACAAACCAGCTCTGTTATATTTTTTTAGCGCTATCCTCATTAATATTATATATTTTTTAATACATGGTTTCCATTATTATCTGTAAGCACTGTGATAATCCTATTCTTCTTTCCCATTTTACATATTTGTTATTTTTTCACTTTTACAATCGCTTTAACTCATAGTAAGGCAACATATTTTACAAAGTGGCCGAATTACCAGATTAGCTTTGAAGCGTTAGTTCACGTTTACAAAAAAATGAAAACGCAAAACACTGGACACCCACCCCACCCCTCAGTCCCCGCTGTACTTGCCTCCGGGTTTGCTGAGTTTTCAGCACCCTCACAGCGGGTCCAGGGATTTAAAATGCCCGCTCTTCTCCCTCTTCTCTGTGAAGGGCTTCTAGAGCCCATAGCAGCTGTAAACATTGGGGGCTGTTTAGCTCTTCTGGCAGATGCGTTTTGGTGTAGTGAGTTCACAGCAAACAGGCAATTAGTGTTAAGGGCCTGGTAGCCCACGTTTATTAAATGGGGATAAACAAAACAAAAAGTCCATTCATAGGAATCCCACGTAGGGGTTTAAACGTTATGCAGAAACCAATGAAAATAACAGCCCACCTGGCTAGTCTTTAACAGCACTGCTGCTACAGGTAATGGTTCCTCAAACCATCAGCTCCTCCAGACCCACAGTCCTGGATGCACAAGGCCCCAAAGTCCTTCAACGCATACAGCGTCTGTCCCAACACAGAGACACAGCGACAGTCACAGCCACTGCTCCACCTTCCTCCCTCTCCTCTGTTCTGACCAGCCCCTGATTATATGAGCTGTCTGCAGCTGGGCAGACAGCTCGCAGGCTGTCTCTAAAACCCGGACACAGGGTTGGAGAGATTGAAAAATCTGAGAAAACTGCCAGAGCAGTTTTCTCTGTTTTTAAATGCAAGCTCTGCAGCTCTGCATTCACCCAATATGCAGACTCTGTGTCCACTTTAACGTGACAGTAGCTCCTACTGTTACACAGCGAAGTAAAGAAAGTCATACACTTAGGCGGGCATACACTTATATATATACACACACACATTATCATTACATATCTGAGTGCAGATCCCCTTACATCAGGGTCCCCAAAGAGCCACCCACTTGCATCAGGATACCCAGAGCCCCCCTCATTACATAAAGGTCCCCAGAGCCCCCCTCCTTACATCAGGCTACCTAGAGTGCCCCTCCTTACATCAGGGTCCCCAGATATCCTCCCCTTACATCAGGGTCCCCAGAGAGCCTCCCCTTACATCAGTGTCCCCAGACAGCCCCCGCTTACATCAGGGTCCCCAAAGAGCCATCCCACTTGCATCAGGATACCCAGAGCCCCCCTCATTACATCAAGGTCCCCAGAGCCCCCCCTCCTTACATCAGGTTACCTACAGTGCCCCTCCTTACATCAGGGTCCCCAGAGATCCTCCCCTTACATCAGGGTCCCCAGAGATCCTCCCCTTACATCAGGGTCCCCAGAGATCCTCCCCTTACATCAGGGTCCCCAGAGAGCCTCCCCTTACATCAGGGTCCCCAGGGAGCCCCCGCTTACATCAGGGTCCCCAGAGAGCCCCTCCTTACATCAGGGTCCCCAGAGAGCCCCTCCTTACATCAGGGTCCCCAGAGATCCTCCCCTTACGTCAGGGTCCCCAGAGAGCCTCCCCTTACATCAGGGTCCCCAGGCAGCCCCTGCTTACATTAGGGTCCCCAGACAGCCCCTCCTTACATCAGGGTCCCCAGAGAGCCTCCCCTTACATCAGGGTCCCCAGAGAGCTGACCCCTTATATAAAGATAAAATATAAGCCTCCTAAAGTTTCTTACTTTCTGTATATTCATAACGTGTGAAGGGGGAGGCAGGGCAGTGGCAGCAGCTGGGTCTAAATTAGAAGGTTCAGCACTAGGAGGGAGGGGAGTTAGACAAACTGTGGTTGGTTGGTTGATAGCAACCGACCACTGAGGAGACAGTGAGATGGGAGGTGTGGCAGCAGCCAGCCCAGGACAGGACTGCAAGCCAGGAAAGTTCCACTCTCCACTGAAAGCTAGGGAGTGGAGTCACGTGGTTGGTTGCTAGACGCTGGACTGTCCTAGCAACCAACCACCGCTGGAAAGTCAGTCAGTGGCGAGCAGGAACCGGGACTGGCGCGGCGAGCATATGGCACCGCTGCACCCGGTAAAAGATTCGGGGCTATGGGCCCCAGATTCGGGGCTGTAGCTCCAGAAGCCACCCCCTAGAGACGCCACTGGTGCTGACCAATCAGAATACTTCTGGTCTGCTCTGGAAGTGCTGCACAGAGAAGGGGAGCAGAGTGGGGATTTCAAATCCCTGGACTGCTGGACCAGCCGCACGGGTGATAAAAGCTTGGCACCCCCAGAGAGAAGTACATTGGGGGATGGTTCACCATTACGATTTTTCTGTAAAGGTGAACTAACTCTTGAACACAGGTAAAAGCCCAGCCCAGCGGGGACTGGGGGTGGTCCAGCAAGAGCTACCAGGATCAGCACAGGTGGAAGACGCGTCCACTCAGCCTGTACAAATCAGTGGTCAGGGAACTCTGTATATCCCTGTGTAGCTCTTTCTTCAACAAATAAGCAATTGCTTTCCACAGCGTACAGGTGAGACGAGCGTCTGATCACATCCTGTGGTCTATGTCAAGCTTGACAAGGCTTTCATGCTTCAGCAACATTTTTGGTACATGCTTTTCACAGTACAGTGCAAACAATCTATAACAGAGGTATATCTTTACCTGAAGCAGGACATGCAAAACAATTGTAACATTACAGCAGGTCACCCACCCTTACATGCTTAGGGCCAGATTCAGGTAGGGGGCGTGCATAGTTACGGCGGCGCAGCGTATCGTATTTACACTACGCCATCGTAAGTTAGAGAGGCAAGTGCTGTATTCACAAAGCACTTGCCTTCTAAGTTACGGCGGCGTAGCGTAAATGGGGCCGGCGTAAGCGCGCCTAATTCAAATGTGGATGAGGGGGCGTGTTTTATGTTAATGTATGATGACCTGACGTGATTGACGTTTTTTTACGAACGGCGCAAGCGCCGTCCATGTACATTGCTCCCAAGTACGCCGCAACGACGTATTGGTTTCGACGTGAACGTAAATTACGTCCAGCCCTATTCGCGAATGACTTACACAAACGACATAAAAAATTCAAAATTCGAAGCGGGAACGACGTCCATACTTAAAGCGGAGGTTCACCCAAAAAGACAACTTTGGACCATCCAAACTAGCATACTAGCATCAGCTAAAGTATGCCTTTTTTTTTTTTTTATGCGCTGTACTTATGGTTTAATCTGTAAGTTTAGTTTCAATCACCTGCGGGGAATGGGCGTTCCTATGAAGAGTGGAACATGATTGACGGCCGGCTATGGCGCGTCCCACGTTCCGAAAATAGCCGGAGTAGGACTCGGCTCTTCACGGCGCTATACGGCACCTGCGCATCAGACTAGAAGCTGACTGCGCAGGCGCTGTATATGTCGGCGTCCTATTTCGGCAGGCATGACGCGCCATAGCTGGACGTCAATCAAGTACCCCTCTTCATAGGAACGCCCATTTCCCGGCCGGAGTCTGAAACGAAAGTTACGGATTAAACCGTAAGTACAGCTAAAAAAAAAAAAAAAAGCTAGTATGCTCGTTTGTATTGTAGATCAAGAAAAAAAAATTTCAGGGTGAACCCCCGCTTTAACATTGGCTGCGCCTCCTAATAGCAGAAGTAACCTTACGCCGAAAAAACCTAACGTAAACGACGTAACTAAATTGCGCCGGGCGTACGTACGTTTGTGAATCGGCGTATCTAGGTCATTTGCATATTCTACGCCGAAAAATACGGAAGCGCCCCTAGCGGCCAGCGTAAAAATGCACACAATTATACGCCGCTGTATTCAAGTTACGTCGGAGGAGGAAGCCTATTTTTTCGCCGTATCTGCCTTGGAGAATCGGCGTAAAGAAACGACGGCGCAGATTTGAAATTACGGCGGCTTATCTGGAGATACGCCGCCGTATCTTCTTGCTGAATCTAGCCCTTAGTTTTTTTCAATAAATTAATTATAATGCCATGTTTATAAAAATACAGCAACTAGCACTTGGGATCTTGCTGGTTTAAAAATAATATATAAGTATGTAGCACCCTCTACCGTAGGAAGGTGCTAGCATAGGATTTGTGCTAGAAAAACACCCACGCAGGTAAATTTAGGCAGGCCTATGCTTCAGGCTAGGCCTGCTTGTTTTGATCTGGGGGCAGGGAGTGGTTAGTGTAGCAGTAGGTGTGGCCACCTGTGCTCTAGTTCTGAGGCACCTCCCCTGCTTCCAGGGAGAATGTTCTGGAAGAGGGGCAGGGACTAGGACTGGCAGGCAGCTCATGTGAGGAGCCCTGACCAATCCCCACTTGGTATTGGCAGGGGGGGGCAGGCCTCCTATATAAGCTGAGGTCACATGCCACTGGGGGAGGGGTTGTCAGCCGGGAGAAGTGGAGAATGGAGTACTAGGCAGCAGCAGGAGGCCATCCCCATCTGGGTGGGTGTGCGCCGATTTCGGGGGAGTCCAGGAGATTCTTACACGGTCATGGATGAAGTCTTCATCTTCACACGGTCATAGATGAGGAGCCCTGGAACAGAAGGGGCTGGAGAAGCTGTCGGAACCTATGTCCAGTTAAAGTTCTCCATCATGGACTCGGGGGAGGAGAAGGTCGGTGAGTGGACCACAGTGGAGTTCTGGATGAGGCATGCCAGGGGAGCTGGGTGCGAGGCCAGAGGAGAGACTGTGGGGAGTGTGTCAAGTCGCTGCGGCCTGCGGGCGTGGGATTTGCAGGCTGGACTAGCTGGGAGCAGTAGTCCACCAACCAGCATGTGGTAAATTGGTTGAGCCTTGAAGAACTAATGTACTTCTAACATATACAGTCTCTTCCCCTGCATAACACCATGCAGACTATTGCTCCTCCTCACTAAATATGATGGCAAAGCAACATGTTCTATGGGCATCCCAGATCTCCTTTCCCCAACCAAGTTATATCCCCCAATAAACCAAAACAACGCAAATGACTGTTTATTGTCTCGGAGAGTCAGGGCAGCCATCAAAAATGTTGGGGCCCCTTACACAGCTTTAGGCAGGGCCCCCCCTGACACGAGATAATAAGTGGAAGGGGGGGGGGCTGCCTGGGGAGCATCGTGCCCCTTACAGGTGTAATGCAAAAATAAAAAAGTAAAAAAACGGGAGGGGGGCCGGCCGGGCCTGTATGGGGCCCTGGGTACCATTAGGCCCCTTACAGGTGTAATGCAAAAAAAAAACGGGAGGGGGGCCGGCCGGGCCTGTATGGGGCCCTGGGTACCTTCGGGCCCCTTAGGCCCCGTACACACGACCGGATCTGTCCGCTGATACTTGTCCGCGGACCAGTTTCAGCAGACATGTTCGGTCGTGTGTACGGCCTATCGGACCGTTTTCCGGCGGACATTTGTCCAGCCGACCGTTTTCCAGCGGACAAAAATTTCTTAGCATGCTAAGAAACCTGTCCGCTGGAAACCTGTCCGTCGGACATGTTCGGTCGTCTGTACAGACTCACCGGACATGTCCGATCGACCGCCATCCCTCGCATGCGTCGAAGTGATTCGACGCATGCGTGGAAGTATTTACCTTCCAGGGCCGCGCACGTCGCCGCGTAATCGATTACGCAGCGATGGCGCGGCCACGTCACCGCGTATTGTGTACGCGCGGATTTTTGTTTGATGGGGAGTACACACATCAAACAGAAATCGGTCAGACGACTGTCCACTGAAAACGGTCCGGCGGACCTTTTTCATCGGACAGTCCGTCCGTGTGTACAAGGCCTTACAGGTGTAATGCAAAAATAAAAAAATAAAAAAACGGGAGGGGGGCCGGCCGGGCCTGTATGGGGCCCTGGGTACCATTAGGCCCCTTACAGGTGTAATGCAAAAAAAAAATAATGTATAAAAATAAAAACGGGAGGGGGGCCAGCCGGGCCTGTATGGGGCCCTGGGTACCATTAGGCCCCTTACAGGTGTAATGCAAAAAATAAAAAAATGTATAAAAATAAAAACGGGAGGGGGGCCAGCCGGGCCTGTAAAGGGCCCTGGAGACCATCGGACCCCTTACAGGTGTAATGCAAAAAAAAACAAGGAGTGGGGCCAGCCGGGCCCTTGGGGACCATTGGGCCCCTTACAGGTGTAATGCCTGTACCCCCTGATGGGGGCCCTGCTGAGAGTGATAGATGAAGGTCTGGCAGCAGGGTGATGTGGTGGATGTTAGTTACTAGTTTCAACCAAGCGCTACAAGTATGATTACTACCACAGTATATGGCATCTCAAAAATGTACATTAGTATCAAAAACAGTCTGATGAATTCTTTCCATCAGTCTGATCGCTTCCCTCCTCTCTGTACATGCATTCCCTGAGAAGAAGCCATTAATAAGAAGCCGTACATCATCGGGTCATTGATCTTTATTTGCAGGCACCAATTATTACTGTAAAGTAGATCTTTTCTTCACTTCCTAGATTCATTGTAATAATAGATTTCCTGTGTAGGTCTATTTCTAATAAGATGGTCAGTGTGTCTCCTATAAGCTCAATGACATTGCAGGTTTAACACATGCAGTACCGGTGGGGTCACACTTAGAGGGGGGTCCCCCATTAGACAGTGGGGGGTGCGCCGTCTCAGCTCTACAAAATACATAGGCCCAGATTGAATAAGCAATTGCGTCTGCGTAACCATAGTTACGCAGCGCAATTGCTTACTTGCGCCGGCGTATCGAATGCTCCTGATTCAGGAACCTCGATACGCCGACTGCAGCCTAAGATATGCCTGGCATAAGGCTCTTATGCCGTCATATCTTAGGCTGCATTCTTACGCAGGCCGCTAGGTGGCGTTCCGGTAGTGGTCAGCGTAGAGTATGCAAATTGCATACTAACGCCGATTCACAACCGTACGCGCGCCCTGCGTACGCAGTTTACGTCGTTTGCGTACATCGGTTTTTGCGTAAGGCTGCTCCTGCTATTCGCAGGCGCAGCCAATGCTAAGTATACCCCCGTCGTTCCCGCGTCGCGTTTTTGAAAAATGACGTCATCTGCGTAAGTGAATCGTGAATGGCGCTGGACGCCATTCACGTTCACTTTGAAGCAAATGACGTCCTTGCGACGTCATTTACCGCAATGCACGTCGGGAAAGTTTCCCGACGGAGCATGCGCACTACGCTCGGCGCGGGAACGCGCCGAATTTAAATGATCCACGCCCCCTACGGGATCATTTAAATTACGCGCCCTTACGCCTGGCAGTTTTCTGGAGCGCACACGCAATTTACGGAGCTACTGCTCCGTGAATCAAGCGTAGCGCAGGAAATTTACGGAGGCGCAGCAGCAAAACGGTGCGCTGCGCCTCCGTAAAAAAATGGGCAAAGCTACCTGAATCTGGCCCATAGTTACATAGTAGGTGAGGTAGAAAAAAGACACAAGTCCAACCTATGTGTGTGATTATATGTCAGTATTACACTGTATATCCCTGTATGTTGTGGTCGTTCGAGTGCTCATCTAATCATTTTTTTAAACTATCGATTCCCCCCCCGCTGAGACCACCACCTGTGGAATGGAATTCCACATCCTTGCCGCTCTTACAGTAAAGAACCCTCTACGTAGTTTATGGTTAAACCTCTTTTCTTCTAATTTTAATGAGTGGCCACGTGTCTTGTTAAACTCCCTTCCGTGAAAAAGTTTTATCCCTATCGTGGGGTCACCAGTACGGTATTTGTACATTGGAATCATATCCCCTCTCAAGCGTCTCTTCTCCAGAGAGAATAAGTTCAGGGCTCATAACGAATATCCTACAGACCCTTTATTGGCTTTGTTGCCCTTCTCTGGACTCTCTCCATTTCCAGTACATCCATCCTGAGGACTGGTTCCCAGAACTGGACAGCATACTCCAGGTGCGTCTGGACCAGAGTCTTGTAGAGCGGAAAAAAATGGTTTTTTTCCCCTCAGTTTGGGCCGATACGTAGTCTTCTACATATTTTTGGTACAAAAAAATCACAATAAACCGTTTATTGATTGGTTTGCGCAAAAGTTATAGGCCCAGATTCACAAAGCACTTACGCCGACGTATAACAAGTTACGCCGCCGTAAGTGCCAATGTGCGCCGTCGTATCTGTGCGCCAGACCCACAAACAGATATGCGCCCCTAAAACCAGGCTACACCCCCCCCGACGTAGCTTGCTTACGCCGGCGTAGGGTGGGCGCACATTTAGGCTGGGCGCATGGTGCCGCTCCCATTGATTAGCCATTCAAACATGCAAATGAGGGAAATACGGCGATTCACGAACGTACGTGCGCCCGACGCAGGCTACGCGAGGTGCGCGTAATTTGTACGTCCGGCGTAAAGTTATTCCCCATAAAGGAGGTGCGACCCAGCAGCAGACATGCAAAGGTCTGCACCAGGGAACACAAGCCGGCGTATTTTACGTTGGACGTGTGTCTGGCTGGGCGTAGGTTACGTTCACACCGTACGCAGTGATCCGGCATAGTTTAGGCAGTTGTTCCGACGTGGTTGTTAGCAGGCGCAGGGGGAAGCGTCACGGCGCATGCGCAGTTCGCGATACGTATCTGTCTGGCGCTCGGTCCATCATTTGCATGGGGTCACGCCTCATTTGCATGGGTCATGCCCACTTCCACCTACGCCGGCGTACGCCTTCGAAACTCACGCCACGCTGGTGCAGCGTTGGGAGCACTGGCTTGCTGAATTCCATGCTTGCCTCTCTGCGCTGCGTTGGCGTAGCGTACAGTGGTTACTCTACGGCGGCGTAACGTGCGCCGTGCTCTCTGTGAATCTGGGCCATAGCGTCTACAAAATAGGGGGTTGTTTTATGGTATGTTTATTACTATTTTTTTTTACTAGTAATTACGCGCGATCATCGATTTTTATCGTGACTGCAACATTATGGCGGACACATCGGACACTTGCACTGATTACTGTAGAAATGACGCTGACAGGGAAGGGGTTAACCACTAGGGGGCTAGGAAGGGGTTAAGTGTGTCATAGGGAGAGATTCTAACTGTGGGGGGGGGGCTACAAGTGACACAACACTGATCACTGCTCCCGATCACAGGGAGCAGACGATCAGTGTCCTGTCACTAGGCAGAACAGGGAAATGCCTTGTTCACACAGGCATCTCCCCATTTTGCAGCCCATGGTAGGGGCACCCGCAAAAAGGAACGTACAGGTACATTGCTTTGCGCAGCCGTGCCATTCTACCTACGTATAGTAGGTAGTTGGTCGGCAAGCGGTTAAAAGGACTATGGGCTTGTTGTATTGTGTTGGGTTATATACACTAGAGGTCGACCAACATGGGGTTTTCTCTGGCCGATGCCGTAATTTAGAAATCTGGGCGGGCGATGGCCGATATATGATGACGATTTTTTTTTAGACCGATTTATTTATTTTTTTGGTGGCACTGGCTCGTGGCACTGGATGGCACTAATTGGCACTGGAAGATGGCACTAGCAGAAGGCACTTATTGGCACTGGCAGGTTGCACTGGATGGCACTAATTGGCACTGGAAGATGGCACTAGCAGAAGGCACTTATTGGCACTGGCAGGTTGCACTGGATGGCACTTAAAGATGGTACTAGCAGGTGGCATTTATTGGCACTGGCAGGTGGCACTGATTGGCAGGTGGCACTGGTTGGCACTGGCAGATGGCACGTGGCACTGGCACGTGGCACTGGTTGGCACTGACTGGCAGATGGCACTAATTGGCACTGGCAGGTGGCAATAGCACTGGTTGGCATTAGCAGGTGGCACTGATGGCTTTAGTTGGCACTGGTAGGTGGCACTGATGGCTTTAGTTGGCACTGGTAGGTGGCACTGGATCGCACTGGCAGGTGGCACTGGATGGAAGGTGGCACTAATTGGCACTGGATGGTGGCACTGGTATTGGCACTGGCAGGTGGCATTGGCAGATGACACTGGATGGAAGGTGGCACTAATTGGCACTGGATGGTGGCACTGGTATTGCCACTGGCAGATGGCACTGGATGGCAAGTGGCACTAATTGGCACTGGCAGGTGGCACTGGTGCAAAAAAAATGGTGTCACCCCCTCAGTATAGACCCCCTCTCCCTCCAGTATAGACACCCCCCCCCCTCCTGCTACAGACACCAGAGAGCGGTGTGTGTCCCACAAGCGCGGGCCCCTCCTCCTCTGTGGGCATAAACAGAGAGGAGGGCCGCCACGCTGGGTGTACCAAGATGGCCGCGGCTCCGGAGCTAGGCTGAAGCCGCGGTCTTTTCTGATGCTGTGACCGCGGCGGCAATCCGTGCAATCACAGCATCAGGAAAGACCGCGGCTTCGGCCTAGCTCCGGATCCGTAGCACTGCTAGCGGTCATGTAAAATATCGGCCTAATTTGGAAAAAAATCGGCCGATGCCGATTTCTCCAAAACGGCCAAATATGACCTCTAATATGCACTATATCAGTGTTTCTCAATTCCAGTCCTCAAGGCACACCAACAGGTCATGTTTTCAGGCTTTCCATTATTTTGCACAGATGGTTTGATCAGTTTCACTGCCTTAGTAATTACCACAGCCATTTTCATCAGGGAAATCCTGAAAACATGACCTGTTGGTGTACCTTGAGGACTGGAATTGAGAAACCCTGTACTATATGACCAAAAGATGGTGGTCACCTGACCAACAACACCTATATGAGCTTGTTGGACTTCTCATCTCAAAACCATGAATGGAGAGTTGTTACCTTCTTCAGAGCTAAAATAGCATCCACCCTACTAGGAAGGGGGTTCCACATAATTTTGGAGCGTGTCTGAGGGAATTTACACCCATTCAGTTACATGAACATTTCGAAGTCAATGTTGGATGAGAAGACCTGACTCGCAATCAGTGTTCAGTGTTAATCCCAAAGATGCTCAGTTGGGTTGAGGTCAGGGCTCTGTGCAGGACACTTGAGTTCCTTCACACCAAACTGGTCAAACCCTATCTTTATGGAGTTAGCTTACAGGGGCACAGTGAGGCTGCATTCACACCTGAGTGCCACGTATTTGGGCATTTTTACTTTATCGGGTTCAGGTCAGGGCTCTGTGCAGACCAGTCAAGTTCCTCCACCCAAAGATTGCTCATTCATGTCTTTATGGCCTTGCTTTGTGCACTGGTCCCAATCATTTGGTGGAGAGGGGATTATGGTGTGGGGTTGTTTATCAGGGGTTGGGATTGGCCCCCTAGTGGCATGGGGCCCTCGGGCCGTGCCCGAGTACCTCAATGGTCAGTCCGCCCCTGAGTATAACATTTTATTCTTTCCCAGCTTTGGGCCCAAGGACACCAAAATCTGGGCTTGGCCATTCTTTCTATAACTTCACACGGCGGAACGAATTCTTCCCCTTTGCTGCTTCAAGCAACTATCCCATAGATGAAAGCTATGGAGCGCCCAGAGACCCATTAATCACGGTTGTTTATTTATGATAGAGTTAATAGAAAATGAGTCATAGTTCTGAAACTCGCAGAAATATGTAAAATAAAAAGAGATGTAATCAAAAGAAAAAAAAAAAAAAGGGTCATCACGGATTTCACTTTCTCATGGAAGACGAACAAACAAACAAACAAAGATCTGGTGTGATAACGAGGAACGAACCCAGCGGGGGTCTATGATTGGGTTTCTTTTGTATACAGTAATAATTTTGGTTGCACACTTAGACTTGTGAGGTAATTGGCTTTCATTAGATCCAAGGCAGCGCCTTCCATGGAGAGAAAATGATCGTCATTTTCACAAGATGAAAAGAGCGAAGGATTCTAGGCGGTCGGTTATCCAACATGACACGTGGAGGGGTCTGCTTTAGAAAATGTTTTGACAAATTGAGCTGTAATAATATTCATCTCCAGAACCCCCAGCCCCCCCCCCCCTAGATGTTGGACCGGCCTTGGTAAGATAATATTACAGCAGGGGTTGCCAAATTTGCTTGGAATCTAGGAGCCAGCTAAAAAAGTTAGGAGCCAGAAAACGCGCCCCGTCCCGACGAGCTTGCACGCAGAAGCGAACACATACGTGAGCAGCGACCGCATATGTAAACGGTGTTCAAACTACACATGTGAGGTATCGCCGCGATTGGTAGAGCGAGAGCAATAATTCTAGCCCTAGACCTCCTCTGAAACTCAAAACATGCAACCTGTAGAATTTTTTAAACGTCGCCTATGGAGATTTTAAAGGGTAAAAGTTTGTCGCCATTCCACGAGCGGACGTAATTTTGAAGCGTGACATGTTGGGTATCAATTTATTCGGCGTAACATTATCTTTCATAATATTAAAAAAATGGGGATAACTTTACTGTTGTCTTATTTTTTAATTAAAAAAAGTGTAATTTTTTCCCAAAAAAGTGCGCTTGTAAGACCGCTGCGCAAATACGGCGTGACAGAAAGTATTGCAACGATCGCCATTTTATTCTCTAGGATGTTAGGATAAAAAATATATATAAATGTTTGGGGGTTCTAATTAGAGGGAAGAAGATGGCAGTGAAATAGTGAAAAATTACATTAGAATTGCTGTTTAACTTGTAATGCTTAACTTGTAATACCAACGGCCACCACCAGATGGCGCCAGCTTACACATCTGGTCGTAATAACTTGTAATACCAACGGCTCACCACCAGATGGCGCCAGCCCCCCTTCCAAGCCAAGTCGCCAGGACCCTATTTCTAGTCGCCATGGCGACCTGGCGCCCGGGATTTGTCGAGCCCTGTATTACTGGACTGTAATCATGGCTTTTTCTCAGCAGGAACGCAGGGGAACGCAGCTCCGGTACCTCTAGCTCTGAATGTATGTAATGGCAAGGGGTGTTGGGGTGTACTGGAAGGTCCATTGATGCTGGCTGCTGGGGGACCTATTGTTGCTGGAGTGGATCATTTTTTTTTAGTGGAAGGGTCTATTGTTGCTGGGGAGGTCAGTTGTTGCTGGTGGGGGGATCTATTGTTGCTGGGGGGCTCCTATGGCTCTGTGAGACAATTATTGCCTGGGAGACATCTACTGTGGAGGGAGAGGTCTACTGCTGCTAGCTGTTCAGAGTCTATTGTTGCTGGGGGTGCTCCATTGTTGCTGGCTACATGGGATCTATTTTACTTCCTATCATTAAAGTGGAGTTCCACCCTGAATTTATTTTTTATCAAATTCCATACAAATTACTTAGCACCATAAATTGATATTTGGTTCTGTATCCATTACTGAGAGGTGGGTGGGGGGTGAAACCAAAGAACGGTGCTCAGAGGTAGGTATGGGGTGGAACCAAGGAATGGTGCTCAGAGGTGGGTAGGGGGTGGAACCAAGGAACGGTGCTCAGAGGTGGGTAGGGGGTGGAACCAAGGAACGGTGCTCAGAGGTGGGTAGGGGGTGGAACCAAGGAACGGTGCTCAGAGGTGGGTAGGGTGAAACCAAGGAATTGTGCTCAGAAGTGGATAGGGGGTGGAACCAAGGAACGGTGCTCAGAGGTGGGTAGGGGGTGGAACCAAGGAACGGTGCTCAGAGGTGGATAGGGGGGTGAAACCAAGGAATGGTGCTCAGAGGTGGGTAGGGGGTGGAACCAAGGAACGGTGCTCAGAGGTGGATAGGGGGGTGAAACCAAGGAATGGTGCTCAGAGGTGGGTAGGGGGTGGAACCAAGGAACGGTGCTCAGAGGTGGGTAGGGGGTTAAAAACCAAGGAACGGTGCTCAGAGGTGGGTAGGGGTTGAAACCAAGGAACGGTTCTCAAAGGTGGGTAGAGGGTGGAACCAAGGAACTAGATATATGCATTCCCGTTCGTACGAATGTTATTTTCGTACAAAAATGTTCATTTTCGTACTCGCAGAATAATGTGTACATACGAAAAAATTAAAGCACCAAAATACGAAAACGACGGGATTACGAATGAGCCGCATAACAAACAACCGCAAATACGAACGAACGATCTGACGAAAATACGACAAAACGAAAAACGGCAAAAGAACGAAAATTACATCTATAACATAAGATTTGCATTCTGTATCCTGTTTGAATCCCCTCTCTGCTCGTATCCTCAGCCGCATGTCCACATGACACCTACAACAAAAGATTTGCACTCTGTATCTTGTTTGAATCCCTCTCTGTTCGCACCCTCAGTCGTATGCTCACACGACATCCACAACAAAAGACCCGCACCCTGTATTTTGAATTCCTTTTTTCTGTTCGTATTTTGGATTCAACAGAATGCAAATCTTTTGCCACAGATGTCACACGAACACCGAAAACACCAAAAGAAAAAGAACCCAAAATACAGAATGCAAATCTTTTATTATAGATGTCATTTTCGTTTTTTTGAATGGGCAGTGAGTGTAGTTAGTGAAGCAGCTTCTCTTTTGTGCTGAGTAGTACAGTAAAAACGAAGTTTAAAAACGAACAAATTTTCTGAGAACGAACGGAAAACTATCGTTTTTATGTTTGTTGTTAAAAAAGTCTGACCAAGTGTATGGGGCTTAACAATCGTTAATATGGATGAGCCGCGTGTTGAAAGTGCCGCGAATCCCGCGATATATTTACGAAAGTACAAAATGAAGAAAATCCTTTTTCTGTTCGTATCTTCAGTCGCATGCCCACATGACATCCACAACAAATTGTCATAGATGTCACACAAACACACGACCGAAAACACGAACAGAAAAAGGAATCCAAAACACAGAATGCAAATCATTGACGAAAATTCACGAAAATTATTGTCTAACAAGTAACGAACATGAATTAAACAGAATAACGAACCATCCCGCATGTACGAAAATAAAACGATAACGAAAATACGAAACGATCGGAATCCGAAAAAATCTCGTCGTACGAAAAACGAACGGGAACGAACAGGAAAACGGGCGTCTTACGAAAAACAAACGGAAACGAACCTACGGAACGATACGAAACAGAACAAAAAAAAACGAAAAAAAATTATGTGCACATGTCTACAAGGAACGGTTCTCAGAGGTGGGTAGGGGGTGAAACCAAGGAACGGTGCTCAGAGGTGGGTAGGGGGTGAAACCAAGGAACGGTGCTCAGAGGTGGGTAGGGGGTGGAACCAAGGAACGGTGCTCAGAGGTGGGTAGGGGGTGGAACCAAGGAACGGTGCTCAGAGGTGGGTAGGGGGTGAAACCAAGGAACGGTGCTCAGAGGTGGGTAGGGGGTGGAACCAAGGAACGGTGCTCAGAGGTGGGTAGGGAGTGGAACCAAGAAACGGTGCTCAGAGGTGGGTAGGGGGTGAAACCAAGGAATGGTGCTCAGAGGTGGGTAGGGGGTGGAACCAAGGAACGGTGCTCAGAGGTGGGTAGGGGGTGAAACCAAGGGACGGTGCTCAGAGGTGGGTAGGGGTGGAACCAAGGAATGGTACTTGGAGGTGGGTAGGGGGTGAAACCAAGGAACGGTGCTCAAAGGTGGGTAGCGGGTGGAACCAATGAATGGTGCTCGGAGGTGGGTAGGGGGTGGAACCAAGGAATGGTGCTCGGAAGTGGGTAGGGGGTGGAACCAAGGAATGGTGCTCGGAGGTGGGTAGGGGGTGGAACCAAGGAACGGTTCTCAGAGGTGGGTAGGGGGTGAAACCAAGGAACGGTTCTCAGAGGTGGGTAGGGGGTGGAACCAAGGAATGGTGCTTGGAGGTGGGTAGGGGGTGGAACCAAGGAATGGTGCTCGGAGGTGGGTAGGGGGTGGAACCAAGGAACGGTTCTCAGAGGTGGGTAGGGGGTGAAACCAAGGAACGGTTCTCAGAGGTGGGTAGGGGGTGGAACCAAGGAATGGTGCTTGGAGGTGGGTAGGGGGTGGAACCAAGGAATGGTGCTTGGAGGTGGGTAGGGGGTGAAACCAAGGAACGGTGCTCGGAAGTGGGTAGGGGGTGGAACCAAGGAACGGTGCTCAGAGGTGGGTAGGGGGTGGAACCAAGGAATGGTGCTTGGAGGTGGGTAGGGGGTGGAACCAAGGAACGGTGCTCAGAGGTGGGTAGGGGGTGGAACCAAGGAACGGTGCTCAGATGGAATGTGGGACGTTCCGTTACAGTGAGTATTTTTATTCACTTTTTTTCTAATAAATGGTGCTTGAGATAATGAACCACTTTTACACCTGTTAAAAAAGCGACTCTCAGTTGTCAAGTACAGGTTATGGTAAGGTTTAGGGAGCCATTACCTGCACCTAATGGAAATGATGTCCACACTGCTGCATGCAGCAATTTCACAAAAAAAAAAAAAATGATAGTTATTACAGTTTATGTATGTTTGTGTCTGTTTGGCATGCCTTCCGTACATAATATTTTATTGCTGTGTGTGGAAAAATGTTGCCCACGCTGTCCCTCATATGCCCTCCATACGGTTTCTCGCCTTTGATTTCTTTTTGAACTTGTTCAACCATCAACACATCCCCGGATCAAAAAATGTCCTCAGGGGACTGGATGCGGATTTAAAGAGTATAATTAAATGGAGTTACAGAAAAAAAGTGCAGCCAAAATACCTGACTCAGTTTGCTTACTGAATGTAGAAACCCCCCCGGGGGGGTCTGGAGTCTGAGCTCCATGGACATCACTTTGTAGATAACGGCTTAGAACAAACAGACTTAGAAAAGCAGAGAAATGTATAAAAAGAAGCAAAAAAGTCAGCCTAGTTTTATATTCTGCTCTGTTGTCTTGTTCTAAATGGCGGAAACATTCAATGATCCGCTCTTAGAGACAACTCCGTGGTATGTCCTTAATTACATAGGCTGCCTCTAATGACCCCTCCTCTGAAAATGCTACTTGCCTGGCTTAACCTGTGCATTTTTGCTGGAGGGCTTCTTTGGAATGTGAATCAAATATAAATAAACAATATGAATCTAGGCATGTGGAATTAAAAAAAAAACACTCCAGTGCCTTTTCCTGACACTTTTGTTTTTCTTGTGACAATCAGTATTTTTTGCTAGAAAATTAGTTAGAACCAAAAAGTATATACACACACGCACACACATATATATATATAACAAAAAACATGTTAAAATATATATGTGTGTGTGTATATGTTTTTTTTTTTTACAAATGTTATATGTGTATTGTATGTATAATATATACATATATACACACACATACATATAAATACACATATAACATTTGTTTTAAAAAAAACATATATACATATATATATATATAATTTTGACATGTTTTTTTTTTCAAATGTTATATGTGTATTTATATGTATGTGTGTGTGTGTATATATGTATATATTATACATACAATACACATATAACATTTGTAAAAAAAAAAAAACATATATACACACACACATATATATATTTTAACATGTTTTTTGTTAAACAAATTTTATATGTGTATGTATGTATGTATGTATGTATGTATATATATATATATATATATATATATATATATATATATATATATATATATATGTGTATATATATATATATATATATATATATATATACACACACACACACACACATATATAAAATGAAAAAAAAAATACATGTTAAAAAAATTATATATATATATATATATATATATATATATATTAAAACAGAGGCCCTAGAGAATAAAATGTTGGGCTTTGCAATTTTGTGTCATGTGTTATCTGTGCAGCGGTTGAATTTTAATGCAAAAAAAAAACACAACACATAACTCAATTTGTTTGTAAATGATAAAATGTGATGTTATGCTGAGTAAATAGATACTAAAGATGTGCATTGGCGACAAACAAAATACATTTTACTATCCATAGGCGACATTTTAAAAGCCTTTACAAGTTACCTCTTTAGTTACACAAATGTCATATCATGGGCACTAGAATTACTGCCCATGATCTGACGTTTGCGGTGATATATCACATGTGTGGGACAGCCGCTGCTTGGACCGACACGCACGTCTGACTTTGCATGCAAACACAGGGGGATAGGGGCACTTTATGTTTTTTTTTTTTTTTTATTACTAATTTATTTTTACACTGCCAGAGCCTGAAAACCTGCTCCAGAGCGCTCCGGACCTCAGACTGGGGTGAAGGTTCATCTTCCGATAGGACAACGACCCTAAGCACACAGCCAAGATAACAAAGGAGTGGCTACGGGACAACTCTGTGAATGTCCTTGAGTGGCCCAACCAGAGCCCAGACCTGAACCCGATTGAACATCTCTGGAGATCTGAAAACCCTTGTAGTCATCAGTGACAGCTGGTGCTGAAATTTGTTGGAGGGGCGCAAACAAACTGAAAAAAACATCAATTGCTGCCACTGTGCCCATCAAACGCAGTCACTACGCCTCATAATTGCCACCACTGTGCCCATCAAACACAGCCACTGTGCCCATCAATTGCCGCCAGTTTGCCGCATCAAATGCCACCAGTTTGCCCCATCAATTGCCGCCAGTTCTCCCCATCAATTGCCGCCAGTTCTCCCCATCAATTGCCGCCAGTTCTCCCTATCAATTGCCGCCAGTTCTCCCCATCAATTGCCACCAGTTTGGCCCCATCAAATGCCACCAGTTTGGCCCCATCAAATGCCACCAGTTTGGCCCCATCAAATGCCGCCAGTTTGCACCATCAAATGCGGTCAGTTTGCCCCATCAAATGCGGTCAGTTTGCCCCATCAAATGCCACCAGTTGGCCCCATCAAATGCCACCAGTTTTCCCCATCAAATGCCACCAGTTGGCCCCATCAAATGCCACCAGTTTGCCCCATCAAATGCCACCAGTTTGCCCCATCAAATTCCACCAGTTTGCCCCATCAAATGCCACCAGTTTGCCCCATCAAATGCCACCAGTTTTCCCCATCAAATGCCACCAGTTTGCCCCATCAAATGCCACCAGTTTGCCCCATCAAATGCCACCAGTTTTCCCCATCAAATGCCACCAGTTTGCCCCATCAAATGCCACCAGTTTGCCCCATCAAATGCCACCAGTTTGCCCCATCAAATGCTGCCAGTTTTTCCCCCCCGCCCGGGTCACCGCCATCCTCCACTCTCCCTCCGCCAGTTTGCCCCATCAAATGCCGCCAGTTTGTCCCCCCCGCCACTTACCTTTCTCGGGTCAGCGCCGTCCTCCCTCCAAGTCCTCGATGTCTTCTGCGTTCTCTTCAAGTCATCTCTGCTATGATTGGACACCTAATAGGCATCCAATCACAGCGCCTGTTGCTTCAAACCAATCAGGTGACCAGTAACCAGACATGGTGCACCTGATTGGCTAAGAGGCGGGTCAGTGTTAGGGAAGCGATTCCCTAGGTCGCCGTTCGAAAAAATTCACGGCGCACAAAGCACGGCGGGAATTTCGAAACGGAGCATGCGCAGTAGGTCCGGCGCGGGAGCGCGCCTAATTTAAATGGCACACGCCCATTTGAATTGGCCCGCCTTGCGCCAGACGTATTTACCATACACCGCTGCAAGTTTCCAGGTAAGTGCTTTGTGGATCGGGCACTAAAACTGAAAACTTGCGGCGGTGCAACGTAAACGGGTTACGTTACACGGCCGCAAATGTATGTGAATCTGGCCCTTAGTACTTGCCTCTCTGACTTAAGGCGGCGTAGCGTAAATACGATACGCTACGCCGCCTTAAAGTTGCGGCGAGGACTGTGAATCTAGCTATCTCTTTGCATTTAGCGGTTTGTCTAGAATGTGTCCCTAATTCTTCTCTCACGTTCGATGTAGCAAATTTTTCAAGAAAACGTTCTTCAAAACGCTTTCAAGGTTTTCACGTGAATAAAATGCGGTTTCAATGAAAGTGAAGTCTATTCCTCAGGAAGAAAACTAAAAGCAGGATTCGATCTCCTGGGATTAATCGATGATCTCGAGACCTCCAGCCTCCAGGAATACTCATGTGGCTTTGAAAGTTTATCTCCATGAACCTCAATTATCCAATTAATGCTTCCCGTTCCTCAGTGCCGTATTCCTGGCTGTAAACAGATATTTTTTTTAAATTAGGGTCACCTTAGGAAATTCCACCGCCCAATCCATCAGCTGGTCAGTGACACACCATACCGGAGGCTTCCAGATGTAAGTAACATCCATCGCTTACACAGTCAGTGCCGCAGCCATAAAACATACACACAGAAACGCCACAATTAATCACCGAGATGGAAAACAACAACAATACAGCTCCAAGCCATAGTGTACTATTTCTTTTTCTGGGTGCAGAGCAACGACGAAAAAAAATAAAAATAAATAAAGAATAAAAATACTAGATTGTAAAATATAAAAATAACAAAATGTGTAGGCAGATTACAAAAAAAAAAAGTGCAAATGCTAAATTGTACAATATATATAAAAAAAAAAAAAAAAATGCAAATATGAAAATAATAAAACATGTGTAGGCAGATTCTAAAAAAAATAATAAAAAAAAAAAATAAAAAAAAATGCAAATATGAAAATAATAAAACACGTGTCGTTTATTAACCACTTCCTTACTGGGCACTTAAACCCCTTTCCTGCCCAGAGGACTTTTTGCGATTCGGCACTGCGTCGCTTTAACCGACAATTGCGCGGTCGTGCGACGTGGCTCCCAAACAAAATTGACGTCCTTTTTTTCCCACAAATAGAGCTTTCATTTGGTGGTATTTGATCACCTTTGCGGTTTTTATTTTTTGCGCTATAAACAAAAATAGAGCGACAATTTTGAAAAAAATATAAAAATGTTTTACTTGTTGCTGTAATAAATGGCTCAATTTTTAAAAAAAAAAACATTTTTTATCCTCAGTCTAGGCCGATACGTATTCTACATATTTTTAGTAAAAAAAAAAAAAAAAAATCGCAATAAGCGACTGGTTTGCGCAAAAGTTAGAGCGCCTACAAAATAAGGGACAGAATTATTATTTTTTTATTATTATTTTTTTTACTAGTAATGGCGGCGATCTGCGATTTTTATTGCGACTGCGACATTATGGCGGACACATCGGACACTTTTGACACATTTTTGGCGCCATTCATATTTATACTGCAATCAGTGCTTTAAATATGCACTAATTACTGTATAAATGTGACTGGCAGGGAAGGGGTTAACACTAGGGGTGAGGAAGGGGTTAAATGTGTATCCTAATTAGTGTTCTAACTGTGGGGGAAGGGGGGTGACTGGGGGAGGTGACCGATCTGTGTCTCTATGTACAAGAGACACAGATCCGTCTCCTCTCTCCCCTGACAGCACCGCTGTCTGCGAGAGGCGGGAATGAGAGATGATCTCATATGTAAACATATGAGATCATCTCTCATTGGCCGCACAGATCGCCTAGGAAACGGCCGCTCCGATTGGCCGTTCACGGCGATCTGTGATTGGCTGTGTCCAAGGGACACGGCCAGCACAGCAGTTCCCCGCTGCGCGCTCGGGAGCGCGCGCGGGGAACGAGCAAAGGGGCTGCCGTCAATTGACGGCGGCTCAGAGATTTAGAACCACCCCGCGGCCTTCAATAGTCGTACGGCCGTCGGGAAGTGGTTAAAGAACAAACAAAAATGCAAATGCTTAATTGTAAAATATAAAAATAAAACATGTGTAGGCTGATTCTAAAAAAAATAATAATAATGCAAATAGTAAAATATGAAAGTAGTAAAACATGTTTATTACAGAACAAAAAAAAAGTGCAAATGCTTAATTGTAAAATATAAAAATAAAACATGTGTAGGCTGATTCTAAAAAAAATAATAATAATGCAAATAGTAAAATATGAAAGTAGTAAAACATGTTTATTACAGAACAAAAAAAAGTGCAAATGCTTAATTGTAAAATGTAAAAATAATAAGACATGTGTAGGCTGATTCTAAAATAAATAATGCCAATAGTAAAATATAAAAATAATAAAACATGTGTAGGCTAATTAAAATAAATAAATAAATAAGGTAAATAGTACAATTTTAAAACATGTGTAAGTTTATTACAGAACAAAAAAAAGTGCAAATGCTTAATTGTACAATATAAAAATAATAAAACATGTGTAGGCTGATTCTAAAAATAAAATAAAAATGCAAATAGTAAAATATGAAAATAATAAAATATGTGAGTTTATTACAGAGCAAAAAAAAAAGTGCAAATGCTTAGTTGTAAAATGCGTAATTGTAAAACTGTGTCCATGACTAGACTGACGTTTAACATGGGAGTCTGTGGAAGGGGTGCCCGGCCTTGAAAAATCGGTGCTCCCCAGCCTTAGGTCCCCCAGATAACAAACTTTGCACACTTGCAGAGGAAGAGGGGCTACATGTGTGTCAAGTACCGGTACTGGGTCCCCAAAGTACGGGAGATCAGGCGCAAAAAGGTGACTCGAGTACAAGCCGATGGGGGCAATGGAGCTACATGTGTGCCAAGATTGGGGTCCAGGGGACCTATGACCGGCTAGTACCGGGTCCCCAAAGTCACCGGAGAAATTACCGTTTAACATAGGAGTCTATGGAAGCGGTGCCCGGCTTTGAAAAATTTGGTGCTCCCCGGCCGTAGGTCTCCCTGGCAACAAACTTTGCACGCATGTAGAGGAAGAGTGGGGCTACATGTGTGCTAAGTACCGGTACCGGGTCCCCAAAGTCCGGGAGATCAGGCGCAAAAAGGTGACTCGAGTATAAGCCGAGGGGGGCATTTTCAGCACCAAAAAAATGTGCTGAAAAACTCGACTTATACTTGAGTATATACGGTATATATGTTTGGGAGTTTTAAGTAATTTTCTAGCAAAAAAACTGATTTTAACCTGTAAAGTGTAAAAAATAGACCGGATCCTTAAGTGGTTATAAATAAAAAAGTTTTAAAAATGAATGCAACAGTTAATGTATTCATAGAATCGTGTGAAGCTAACCAATGCTGGCGGCTACATTTATTCTAGGCATCAATGTCTTCTGGCGGTGAAGAGGTTAATGGGCAAGGCGGCCGTGTTGGATATAGATGGAACGCACTTTCTGATTTAGTTGTGACGTCTCCTCCTGGCAGATCCCCCCCCCGCACCCCTTTTGGTTTTGCTTTAGTGCCGAGACGTGGCTACTAGGGCAGGGTAATTTGGGTTATTGGTGGATACGTCAGGTAGAATATATAGCGTGTTGTAGATTGAGCTATATATAGAGCCATCATAAACCCTTAGAATTACAGCTGTATATCCTACACAAGGCAGGTTTTATCTATTCCCATACTAAACCAGGAACACAGATAAAAGGTGTCACTTCTGAGATAAAGCAGAGACCAGCGAACTGGAAGGCCTGCTATGAAGAAACTGTTCAAGGCACTACAAATCCCAGCACACTTGGGGTTTTTAGAGCCTTAAAGGGGTTGTAAAAGGTACAAATCCTCACTTCCTGTTCTTCTGTCTGTAACTCACTTCCTGTTCTTCTGTCTGTAACTCCACACAGTAATGCAAGGCTTTCTCCCTGGTGTGGAGTGTCGTGCTCGCCCCCTCCCTTGGACTACAGGAGAGTCAGGACACCCACTAACACACAGCTCCTTTCTCTATCTGCGACGTAGAGAGCGTCCTGACTCTCCTGTAGTCCAAGGGAGGGGGCGAGCATGACACGCCACACCAGGGAGAAAGCCTCGCATTACTGTGTGGAGTTACAGACAGAAGAACAGGAAGTGAGGATTTCTCAGAAGAAATAAAGACATTTAAAAGCAAAATGGAAGGATGAGGTAAGTGAAGGAGGACTGCACTAAGGTAAAGGAAGCTATTTAGGAAAACAAATTACCTTTACAACCCCTTTAAGTGAATCTGTCGCTGAATAAAATGTGGTTGGACCAGGGACCAGCGTGTGCTGGAAAATACCCTAAAGTAGTTGCAAACCTCTGAAATAAAAAATGAACAATGCAATGCACTTTCTATAGTGTGTGCTTGCCTCAATCCAGAGCACTTAGTGTGATTTCTGTCTACAGTCTCATTCCTCTGCTATCTGCAGGTGTCCCTTCTAATGGATTCCTTGGAGCTGGCAAAACCTAAGGGGGGGGGGGCATGGGAGCTCCAGCACACAGCTTATGATTGACAGCCTCAGCTGTACATGTTCTCTCAATGAGCAGATTGCAGAGAACGTTTTGTCCTTTCCCTCCTCTCGGGTCTCAGATTACACTCAGCTCTGTGCTCTTTGTTGTGCAGCGTGTGACGTCAAGCTACATCAAAACCATATGGGATGCTATGGTTATTGCCCCGCCCCTGCGGAGCTGAACGTATGTGAAATCTTTAAATTACTTTTATGGCCTTAAATTTTAAACAAGCATTAAGGTAAAGGAAGCTATTTAGGAGAAAAAAAATTGTACCTTTACAACCCCTTTAACCCACTCTCTACTGAAGCCTGATATACAAGGGGTTAAAGCAAGCTCATGGTTGCTGCTGTAGAGTTGAGCTTGGTGTGGATGTTTAGACCCAGTGAAGATCTATTGGATAAAAGTGACATAGGAGGCTCTAGAGCAGTGGTTCTCAACCTGGGGGTCGGAACCCCCTCGGGGGTCGAATGCCGATTTGCCAGGGGTCACCGAATCCTGGGCTGTTCCTTTCAGCCTTTTTCACAGCTGCCCAGCAGGGCTGTCCCTGGGGCCCGCGGCTGCCCACTCAGCCTCTTTGCAGCTGCCCATTCAGTTCACCACATGGTTGGGGGGCAGAGACTAGAGGTCAGCTGACTGGTGAGGAATGTGAAGTGGGAGTGGCTGAAGGAGCCCCCGTCTCATGATTTTGGTATTGGTGTCACTGCTTTGAGACACCACAAAGTTGGAGACACAGTGAGTAACACTACCTGTGATTAGAGTTGCCATTAGAAGTCCCCACTACAATTCTCAGATCAACAGATGACCTTGATCAAGAGCACCTAAGTTGGCTGATCAGAACTTTCCAGGGAGCGCTAAATGTCTGTGGGTTAGGGGTGCAACTAGAAGGGTTGAGAACCACTGCTCTAGAGCCACCTGATCCCTTTTTATGGGGCTCAGAAGTGGTGTGCAGCCGCCCTTATCCTGCTGGTGGCACCTGAGTTGGTTCGTGGGCGCTCTCTCCCGTTCCTCTGGGGAACCCAGGTTCATGTTAAATGGCTCCATCCCCCGACCCCCCCTGCAGAAAATGAACCCGTAAGTTGAATGTATTATGCCACTTCCGGGTTCAGAGCTCTCATTCTCTGGTTACTGTAGCCAAGGATGCAGCTAATCAAGCAGGATCTGAGCTTGTGGTGGGCAGGAAAGACTAGGGTGTCTATTAAATCCCAGAGTCTCCATCAGGGGCGGCCTTGTCCATTAGGGGCACCCGGGTACTGCCTCCTCTCTCCACACCACCCTCCTATATGCAATGGCAGTGGCAGCTGTTGATCAAAATGCAGCCACTGTGCCATCAAATGCAGCCACTTTGCCCCATCAAATGCTGCCAGTGAGCCCATCAAACGCAGCCACTGTGCCCATCAAACCCAGCCACTGTGCCCATTAATTGCTGCCAGTGTGCCCATCAATTTCCTCCAGTGTGCCCATCAATTTCCGCCAGTGTGCCCATCAATTGCCTCTACTGTAGCCCATCAAATGCTGCTAGTTTGCCTATCATTTGCCGTTACTGTGCCCTATCAGATGCTGCCAGTGTGCCCCATCAGATGCCGCCTACACTTACCTGTCTCGGAGCGCGTCAGTGACGATCTACTGTACCTCCTCCATGTCTTCTTCCGTCCTCTCTCAGGCATCCAATCACAGCGCCTGACGTTTCAGCCAATCAGGTCACAGGTAACAGACCCGGCAACTTGACTGGCTCTGAGGCGGATTTTCAGTGTTAGCAAAGCGAATTCCTAACACAGAGCTGAGTGAACAGCGAACGCCCAGCATGGCGCCCGCTGTTCACATTTTTGGGCGCCTATTAGAGCTTATGGCTCTAATCAGGTGCTGCCAAAAAAACACCCCGCCGCTGTAAATTAAGTGCCCAGTGCCCAAAAAGAGGCCGGACACCGGAATAGGGGGTGTCAGCAGGGACCATAAATAGAGTCATGCAATGCATGACTCTATCTATGGTGATAGAGAGGTGCAGGAGAGAGGGGGCGGAGCTCCTGCGTCCTTTATGGACGCACCACCACTGTGCAATGGATAGATTAATGCATAGCATGAATCTATCCATGGCCGTCACGGCCACTCCCTTTCAGGCCACCGGGCGCATGAATTACAACAGTTTGTTTTTATGCACCCGATTAGAGCTGAAGGCTCTTTTGGGCTTCATAATAGGATGGGCTCGGGTGCAGAGCATGAGAACTGAGCCCACCCAGGTGTGTTACAACAGCAAATGAATATTTGCTGTTGAAACACTGATCCTCAATCACAAGCGGGTGTGAGACCCGTTTTCCGATTGGCTCGAAAAGAGAAGACTACCGATTGGCTGCCGAGAAGAAGGGAGGATACGGAAGTCACCGCCGCCGTAATGACCTGTGGAGAGCAGAAGAACGGGAGGTTTCTGAGCAGGGGAAGCTGCCGGCAATTGGGTAAGTGCTACTGACCAACCGACCGGGGGGGTCTGTTTGCCACCCCCTCAAAAAAAAAAATTCACTGGTCGCCACTGGTCTCCATAAAAAAAAAAAACAGCCCCTCCACATTGGAATCCATGTGCCAGCATCCGGAAAGGGGCCGGACGCATGAATAGGGGAGGCCGTGATGGTCGGGGGGGGGGGGGGGGGGGGGGGGCGGACAGGCCACCCCTGGTTTTGGCGCATGCAAAAACACGCGCGTTTATCAGATGTGTGGAGGTGACATGTCTGCCCTTGTGTGACACACAGGAGCGCGCACGCACGCGCCCACGT
This sequence comes from Rana temporaria, assembly GCF_905171775.1. NCBI lineage: Eukaryota > Metazoa > Chordata > Amphibia > Anura > Ranidae > Rana > Rana temporaria. The sequence continues at coordinate 15,663,943 of NC_053493.1, forward strand.
GCACGCACTCCATTGCACCTGCATGGGGTGAACTCAGCCCTATATACACCTGTGATGTCAATCTGATAAGCTGGTTTGTTCTATTTTAAAATCTAAAGAGGCCCCTCCCCCCACACACATTTTTTATGTTTTCAGCAGTAAAAATCTGACATATTAATAAGCCAACTCTTGCTTTGTACTCGTTTTTTTTTTTGTAAATCAAAGAATTCCATTTCACAACATGGAACGATTTATTCTTCATGTTCTGGGTCGGATCCGGAGAGCTTTGGCTCTGATTTTTACTGCTGTTTGTATAGATATCATGCAATGTATGGACTATGGTTTATAGATCTGCAGGTATTTACTATAGATTGTAAATCTTCACTGTTACAACAGCGTGTGACGCGACTCGTGGGCGCGCCAATCCGACTGCAAGGAATCAGACGCTTCCATTTCTTTTTTTCTTTTCTAGGGATGAACAAAATCAGAAGTTTTAGTTTTGCAGAAAGTCTGTGGAGATTGTGACACTGAGGAGGTTATAAACGCTGCAATCAGATTTAAAGAAGAAGGATTCCAGGTGTGGTCAATGTTACATTGTAGCAGCTTGGACCAATGTATCGCAAAAAGTGCTCTGGTCAGGAAGGGGGTAAATTCTTCCGGGGCTGAAGTGGTTAAAATACGCCGTCCCGGGAAACACTAAGGGCCAGATTCAGAAAGAAGTTACGCTGGCGTATCTATTGATATGCCGCGTAACTTCTAGGATGCGCCGGCGTATCTTTTTTTCTGTATTCAGAAAACAAGATACGCCGGAATTTTGCTAAGATCCGACTGGCGTAGGCCTCTTACGCCGTCGTATCTTAGTTGCATATTTACGCTGGCCGCTAGGTGGCGCTTCCGTAGATTTACTCGTAGAATATGCAAATTAGGTAGATACGCCGATTCACGAACGTAGTTGCGCCCGGCGTATCTATATGCGTCGTTTACGTAAGGTGTAAAGTTACCCCTGCTATATGAGGCGTACGCAATGTTAAGTGTTGACGTCGGGACAGCGTAGAATTTTCCGTCGTTTACGTAAAACGTTCGCGAATAGGGCTTTGCGTAAGTTACGTTCACGTCGAAAAGCATTGACTATTTGCGGCGTAATTGGGAGCATGCGCACTGGGATACGTTCACGGGCGGCGCATGCGCAGTTAGTCAAAAACTTAATTTACGTGGGGTCAGCCTTCATTACCATACAACACGCCAACTGCATGGAAAATTTGTATTCCGCGGGCTTACGCCGGACCACATACGCTATGCCGCCGTAACTTAGGGCGCAGGTTCTTTCTGAATACGGAACTTGCGCCCTAAGTTACGGCGGCGTAGTGTATCTGAGATACGCTACGCCCGCCGATAGATACGTATATGTATCTGAATCTAGCCCAATATACTTTTAGCTAGATTCATGTAGAGTTAGGTCGGCGTATCAGTAGATACGCCGTCCTAACTCAGAATCTGCGCCGACCTATGTTTAAGTGTATTCTCAAACAGAGATACGCTTAAACATATCTAAGATACGACGGCTTGCGCCGTCCTATCTTAGATTGCAATATTTTGGCTGGCCGCTAGGTGGCGCTTTCATTGCGGTCGGCATAGAATATGTAAATCACTAGATACGCCGATTCACGAACGTACGCCCAGCCGACGCAGTACATTTACGCCGTTTACGTAACGCTTTATCAGGCCTAAAGTTATTTCAACAAATAGTTGGAATAGTAATGTTAAAGTATGGCCGCCGTTCCCGCTTCGAAATTCAAAAAGTTTACGTCGTTTGCGCAAGTCGTCCGTGAATAGGGATTTACGTCGTTTACGTCCACGTCGAAATCAATAGGCCCGTGCGGCGGACTTAGCCGCAATGCACACTGGGGAATGTAGGCGCCAGGCGCATGCGAAAAAACCGTCAATCACGTCGGGTCAAGCCTCATTATCATAAAACACGCCCCCTCAGACAAATTTGAATTAGGCGCCCTTACGCCCGCCTGCTTTAGGCTACGCCGCCGTAACTTAGCAGGCAAGTACTTTGAGAATCAAGTACTTGCCTCGCTAACTTACGGTGGCGTAGCCTAAACACGCTAAGCTACGCCGCAATAAAGTTAAGGCAATCTTTCTGAATCTAGCTATACCTCTTTAATTAACAAAATAAACAGGCCGATTATCTGCCATTGCTTACCGACTTTCCTTTACTTCGGAATCAAACAATAAACCAACAAAAGCAAGAAATAAAACAGGATTCTTATTATTGAACATGAACGCTCAGTTGTGAATTGTGCCAATTTTTTTTGACCCGTCTGTTTCTGTAGAGTCGGCGGGCCGTCTGTGAACATTTAGTGGTGCCAAGCACGGGAATATTACGGAATACTCATTTTTCTCTCACTATCTCCAGGCCGAGTGTAATAGATTCTAAATGAGTTCCTTTGAAGTGGACTCGTCTTTGAAGTGAAATATATGTCCAACAATGCAATTCTCACCAACTTATCTTTTACAGGGGAGGAGCTTGTGGACACACAGAAATACTCAATCGATCTGCGCCAAGAATAAGAAGGAAGTGGGTGGGCATCTAGAGCATTATATTTAGGGCCTTCTTTAAGGCAGGGCAAAAGGGGAAGCTGCCCTGGGCCCTGTCATTGTTGTGGGGCCCAAAGCAGATGCCTTAAACTTGCCAACTATCCCAGTTTAAATTCCCTTGTCCCTTGAAGTTTTAGTCCTGTGCTGTGTCCTGATATCTAAGTGTGAAGTGATGGTGCTATAATGCTGCCCAGTTCTGCCCTACTGTTTTGTACAGATGACGCACCTGCAGACCCTCGGCCAGATTCTCGTAGATTCCGGCGTAGCGTAAGCTATTTACACTACGCCGCTGCAACTTACTGGAGCAAGTGCCGTATTCTCCAAGCACTTGCTCCGTAATTTGCGGCGGCGTGGTGTAAATGGCCTGGCGTATCCCCGCGTAATTCAAAGGGGGTGGCTTGTATTTAAATTAAGCGCGCCCCCGTGCCGAATGAATTGCGCATGCGCCGGCCTTAAACGTAGGCCACTGCGCAGGCTCCGTAGTACGCCGCAAATACATTGCTTGCGACGTGAACGTAATTAACGCACAGCCCTATTCGCGACGAGTTACGTAAACGACGGAAAAACCCAACGCTGTCCCGACGGCCATACTTAACATGGCATATGGCGGACCGAAGTAAGGTTACCCCTCATATAGCAGGGGTAACCTTACGCTTACGGAAACAACATAAACTACGGCGAAGCGGCGCTAAAACGTTCGGGGATCGGCGTATTCGGACATTTGCATATGCGATGCTGAAATCGACGTAAAAGCCACCTAGCGGCCAGCGTAGTATTGCATTTAGGATCCGACGGTGTAAGTGACATACACCAGTCGGATCCTAGCCTAATTCCCGCGTATCTTGTTTTGAAAATACAAAACAATGATACGCCGGCGGGATTTTCGAATTACGCCGGTGTATCTGTAGATACACCGGCGTAATTCTTTTGAGAATCTGGCCCCCTGTGTTTACATGTAAAAAACCGTCATTCATATGTAAATAAAGGAGGCATTTATATGTATATTATACCCCTCTTCCGTGAGGAGATGATGTGCTGTAACCTCTAGCAACCAATCAGTGAGCAGTATTACTGTACAGCAATCTCTAGCAACCAATCAACAAGAAATCATGTGCTGTAACCTCTAGCAACTAATCAGTGAGCCACCAGTGGAAGGGGAACTACACCGACCACCAATGTAAAGGGGAACTACACTGGTCATCAATGTATAGGGGGAACTGCACTGGCCATCAGTGCAAGGGGGGGAACTACTCTGACCACCAGTGGAAGGGAACACTACACTGGCCGCCAATGTAAAGTGGAACTACACTAACTACCAATGTAAAATAGCATTTCACTGACCACCATTATAGGTAGGTCAGTGTATGTCAGGAAGGTCAGTGTATGTAGGTCACTACCGTCAGTGCAGGTAGGTCAGTGTATGTAGGTCACTACCGTCAGTGCAGGTAGGTCAGTGTATGTAGGTCAGTGTATGGCAGGTAGGTCAGTGTATGTAGGTCAGTGTATGGCAGGTAGGTCAGTGTATGTAGGTCAGTGTATGGCAGGTAGGTCAGTGTATGTAGGTCAGTGTATGGCAGGTAGGTCAGTGTATGTAGGTCACTACCGTCAGTGCAGGTAGGTCAGTGTATGTAGGTCAGTGTATGGCAGGTAGGTCAGTGTATGTAGGTCAGTGTATGTAGATCACTACCGTCAGTGTATGTAGGTCAGGTAGGTCACATGCTAGCCACAAAGAAAAAGCCTGTGTCACATACAAACCCCCTGGTCTTTTTGCCACCTAGCAACGCCGCTGGCAGTTCGGCTCTTCTGCTTGATTCTGAGCATGCGTGATGTTTTTGTGCGTCAGAATTGCATACAGACGATCGGAATTTCCAACAAGAACTTTTCTTGTCGGAAAATTTGAGAACCAGCTCTAAACATTTTTGTTGTCGAAAATTTCGACTGGCTGTTCCCCTCTAATGTCCCATGACTTGTAGATATATTACCTATTAGCAGGGCTCACCTAAGACCCAAACGTTATTTTGAGGGTTCCTGTACTTTTACTTATGTTTATGTGTTTAGCACTGTGACCGAGGCAATGAAATCAAGACGATGTACCAGTCATGCTTTATGATGCATAGACCCATAAGTTCCTTCCACGCACACAGGAATGCCTGTACAGTTTAGGAGACCACTATGTGAATTTTCACATAGCAATGAATTTACGAGCCATAACAAGGAATGAATGCACCTTATCTAAACTGTGATCGGCCAGTTATATAAAGGGTTTGTAGGTGGCCCCTTGCCACGTGGCTAGGGGCCCCATCCAAATACAGAGCTATCCAGTCCAAGCCCATAATCGCCACTGAACCCATGCAGACTCAAGATAACTTGTGTATAAATGGTGAGTACAACATCCTTGGTCCTTGGTGAGTACAACATCCTTGGTCCTTGGTGAGTACAACATCCTTGGTGAGTACAACATCCTTGGTCCTTGGTGAGTACAACATCTTTGGTCCACTGAAGTATCGACCAAAAAGTGTTTGAGAGTACTCATTTTGCAGGACCATGAGTTTCTCCATGCTTCCAGGTCAAGGCTCCAACAGCCGAGTCGAACACCTGGGTCCCATGTCACCCGAGACATGTTCCATACAGTGGTCTTCTCACGGTCAGGTGACCAGTAGCTATAGCAGTAGGAAGGCTCCCATTGACTAGCAGGATAAATATACAAGTAAGTCACCCTGGTGGATGACACGGGCTCACCCAAGGTGTGGGGGTCTAAGCACTAACTGATATTCACCAGAGCTCCATTTTTTTCTGCATGTTAGTCAGGATTGCCCCACCAGGAGGTGAGCAAGTTGGGGTACAGCAGCAGATATAGCAGGTAGGGACCAAGCTAGGGTGACCAGACATCCCTGGTTTCAGGGGACAGTTCCCGGATTGAGAACACTGTCCCCGGACCAAGTCTGACCCTGGTTTTGTCCCCAGATTGGATTTAATAAGGGGCAGGGGCAATTTCAAAGACAGTCAGTGCAGAATTAAAATAAAAAAAATAGAATTACACTCCCCCGCTCCACCGTGCCTACTAGCATAGGGGGGTTGTATTTTTACCATTATCCGTGCCCCTTTCTGATGATCATGTGCTGGTCGGAGCGGAGGGAATATTTCTTCAGCTTCGCTCGCATGTTCTTCTGCCTTGGCTCAAATCCTGGCCAGCCACCTGCCTATCTCCTTGCCTTCCCTGGCGGAGTGATCTTCCTCCGCTCCCCATCCAGTAGTAGCCGGGGCCCGAAGAGTAAGACTTGAGAGGCTGTGAGGACGGCGGCGACGGGCAGAGAGTCGCTGATTGCTGCCATTACTAGTAAAGAAAAAAAATATGTCCCCGGATTCCATTTAAAAAATCTGGTCACCTTAAGGTAGGGACCAAGCAGAAGTGTAGTCAGTAAGCAAGCCAAAGGTTGGTAGCAAATGGTTGCAGGTTGGGATCAAGCACAAGTGTAGTTCGATGAACAAGCCAAAGGTCAGTAACGAGTGGAAGCGAAAATGCGGACAGCAGCAAGAGTCACAAGAGCGAAATATTGGTTGGAGAGAGCACAATATTCTGGCAAACAGGAAGTAGAAAGGAGTGGCTTAAATAGGAAGTTCATGGGAGGAGCGAAGAGTTCAAGGTTCACCAGAAACAAGGGCCAAGGCAAGATTGTCCAAGGAAATGTCCACGGAGCTGTCCAGCATCTCAGATAGCGCAGCAAGAAGAGATACTGCCAGACACAGCAGCCGTCACCGGACTGGATGGACAGGAATACAAATCCTGTTTCCAGGCAAAACCATTGTGTTATATCTATTCCATCTGTGTATTTTTCTGTTTACCTGGAGTTCGGCTTTAATTTTCGAGCTTCATTTGCAATATAAATAACGGAAGAATGTTAAGTCTGCATTGATTCTTAAAGAAAATAATCTCAGAGCCAAGAAAAACTGTGAATATTCTCACATTATAAAGAATAGGGTTCCATTTCTATAAGGAAATCAAACAACGTGTTCTTATTTTACTGGTGACAACTTGGCTTCGAACATGGTGACAATGTGTGAATAATCTGATATGAAAACATTGGAAAAAAATCCTCCCAAAAGCAAAAAAGCATGATATGTAAAATGTCAAAAACAGCTTTTGTTTTGTACCAACATTGTCCAAATGTTTTACTTATTGTACTTTATGTGCTGAAGAATATGTATATATAATTCTAGATGGATAACGTTATACTATTCCCTGAAGAAGTAGGGTGTTGTGGTCTATGAAGCGTGTACAGATTAACCACTTGCTTACGGGGCACATATACTCCCTTCCTGCCCAGGTGAAATTTCAGCTTTCAGCACTGCCACGCTTTGAATGACAATTGCGCGGTCGTGCGACGTGGCTCCCAAAAAAAATTGGCGTCCTTTTTTCCCCACAAATAGAGCTTTCTTTTGGTGGTATTTGAAAGAGAATAGATGACAATATCCTCACATGTAGTGTGCATGTGGATATTATAAGGTAAAAAGAGGGTGCCACGTCCTAGTATAAATGATAAAGGAGAGAACTAAGGGCTAGTTTTTGGACTTTTTAGGCACGATTTGGTTGGTCAGAATATATTTACGCAAGAAAAGATTTTTTCTAAAAAATAGATTTGTTTATTTAGATATAAAATATCGTGATATGTAGAACAAAATAAAGAAGAAAAAGTATTGCCGTTTCCAGCACAAAAAACTATCTAAAAGGCTAACTAGGCAAGCCTATCCATAAACAATGACAGGAATTAGTACATAAAATATAACAATGTATCAACAATGAAGTTGAACACTTCCAAAGAGATTTGGAATAAGGTGCATAAATGTGATTAGTAGTCCTGTCGCGTTGTGGAAATGCAGGCAAAGATATGTCTGCGGTGGTTTGGCTTGCTGCGTTGGTGGACTCGACCGGTTTCGCACTTTAACAGCGCTTCCTCACGGAGTCAGCAGTGTAGTTTTAAAGATAGTATTGGTTGGTAGAGGAATCGATACATAAATTTTCTGGCAATAGTAAAAGAACAAGGAACAGACTGTGTCCGGGCTGCTGGACGTTGTAAGGGGTATAGGGGAACGACCCAAGTAAAATGAAAAGTAACAGTCTTCAGTGAAGGAGGGCAGAGCTTGAGGAGAAGGAAGAAGGGAGAGGGTGACCACTATCTCCTAACAATCCTCAATAAATGCTGCACTTCCTGGTAGCAGAAGTGAGTAACCAGAGCTGGGTGCCGGCTGATAGCCAGATACTAAGGCAATGATAAGCCTGGTTCAATAAGTGCGATGGCAAATCTCCTCCACGAGTCTCCCGAGAGACTGCTCTTTTGGTGGTATTTGATCACCTCTGCGGTTTTTATTTTTTGCGCTATGAACAAAAATAGAGCGACAATTTTGAAAAAAAAATACATTTTTTACTTTTTGCTATAATAAATATCCCCCCCCCCCCAAAAAAAAAAAACGCAATAAGCGTATAGTGATTGGTTTGCACAAACGTTATAGCGTCTACAAAATAGGGGATAGAATCATGACTTTTTTTCTTTACTATTAATGGCGGCGATCTGCGATTTTTGTCAGGGCTGCGATATTGCGGCGGACACATCGGACACTTTTGACAAATTTTTGGGACCATTCGCATTTATACAGCGAACAATGATATAAATATGCACTGATTACTGTATAAATGTGACTGGCAGGGAAGGGGTTAACACTAGGGGGCGAGGAAGGGGTTAATGTATTCCCTAATTAGTGATTCTTACTGTGGGGGGTGACTGGGGGAGGTGACCGATAGTTGTCCCTATGTACAAGGGACACACTATCAGTCTCCTTCTCCTTGACAGGACGTGGAGCTCTGTGTTTACACACACACAGATCCACGTCTCTGTCTCCGTGACCGCCGATCGCGGGTGCCTGGCGGACATCAAGGCCGCCAGGCACGTGCATCGGCACCTGACTGACGCGGCACACGCACGCCCCATAAAGACAGCCTCCCGGCAATTCAGAGTCACAATGTGGCCCTAAAAACCCACCGTGCGGTCGGGAAGAGGTTAAAGTAAAGCCTTCACAGTTTGTTTGTTTTTTTTTTTCCCATTGGGAAGACATTTAAAATGGGGGACACTCATGCCAAGTTCCTCAAAATTTGGGAACCATGGCTGTCAAATGCCTTTCCTTTCCTTCCCTCCCCCCCACTAGCTTGGGCCGCTGGTGACAGACAGTCCGGATGTTCCAGAGTCCTTGCCTTTTCCCCATCTCATGGTCCCCATCCTTCTGACCTTCTCTTTCTTTTTTAGTTGGGATTTTTTTTTTTTTTGTGTATTTTTGTGCGTGTACTCGAGAGAGGAGTAGGACTGCAGGAGTTGGGAGTAGGCAGGCCTCCCCCAGAGGTAATCTGCCATCTTTCTCCATGCCCCGGGTGGCAATGGCGGGTGCGTAAGGGGGTCTTCCCACACAGCCTGCCCTACCTGCTCCGCTTTGAAGCCCAATGGGGCAGAGGGACTCCCTATAAGGGAGTGAGAGGATCTAGCCCGCTCAACCAGCCCCGTTAGTCCTTTGCCTCTCTTTTTTAGAGACCGCGTGGTCAAAGTGCGCGCATGTTAACCCAATTTCGAGTGCGTGTAAGTGTGGTGGTTTTTGTGGGAGGGGGGTGGGCGTACTAAGCGCAGGCTTACCTCGCATAGCACACCCACCGGGAGCCGGGCTGAGACCACCAAACTCAATTCACATGTAGCCGAGACCGGGATCCGAACCCCTAGCTGCAGAGGTGAATGGCTTGTCAGCGCAGTGCCAATCGCCAATCGCGTTGAGCCACCGCAGCTCCCTGACCTTCTCTTTCCTAGACTCCCTATCCCTTCTCTAGCTCCCTACTTGGTAGTAGGGTGACCACATTCCCAAAGCTTCATCGGTTAACCTATGACCACGGTCCTTCAGACCGTTCTCATCGGATGGACTGATCGCGTATATGAGGCTTTAGGCGTTGCAAGACCAATGTTCTCTCAAGCCGTTGTATACCAGATTACCAATTTTTCCCCATACTGGTGAATGTAAAGTTGAGTCTTCGGTGCAGGGCTATCTGAAGCAGTTTCTTCGAAAATTAGGGTGTCGGGATTTGTGAACAGGACAAGAATGGCGAAAATTTTTGGGCTACACGAAATGTTGGAAGCAATACTGATGAAACGGGTTTCTTTGAGCACTTCTGAGTTAAGGGAATGGGAAGAGCAATTTTCGATGATAGAAGACAGGCATGCAGAAGGAATGTCCTCCCCCTCTAAAACTGTCTCTAGACTATTATTATTATCATTATTATTATTCAGATTTATGGAAATGGTTTCACATCCAGAATATTGACTTACAGGCAACATTATTAGAGAGAAATAAAAGGATAACATTAGAACAATAGAAAAAAAGCAAATGCTGTGCCACACTTTTATATAAAATGAGCAAATGTTATTTGAAAACGTTAAACAGGTGGTAATAAAAACATTAACTAATTTAAAGGGGTTGTAAAGTGTAACGGAATGGCCCGTGATACCCAGAGACTTTTGAAGGATGCGGGGTACTCCTGTGCCAGCTTCACTAATGACTCTTGGGTCTAGGGTCATCCTATGTCCAATAGGGGCATAGGATGACTGAGAAATGATATCTCCGATTACATGAGATGGGACAGTAATGATAATTCATGTATTGCAGGATATCTTGAAATATTACAGGTGGTTAATTCTGACCCCGACAGGTCAATAGCAGAGTGACTCATTCATGTGGGGACACATATAGCTAGATTCAGAAAGACTTAGGCTGGCGTATCAGTAGATACGCCAGCCTAAGTCAGAATCTGCGCCGATGCAAATTTAAGCGTATTCTGGTAACCAGATACGCTTAAATTAGGCTCAGATACGAGTGGCGTAAGTGTCTTACACCGTCGTATCCTAAAGTGTAATTTTTAGGCTGACCGCTAGGTGGCGCTTCCATTGCGGTCGGCGTAGAATATGTAAATCACTAGATACGCCTATTCACGAACGTACGCCCGGCCGTCGCAGTACAGATACGCCGTTTACGTAACGCATTATCAGGCCTAAAGTTATTCCATCAAATAGGTGGAATAGTAATGTTAAGTATGGCTGCCGTTCCCGCGTCGAAATTCGAAAATTTTACGTCGTTTGCGTAAGTCGTCCGTGAATAGGGATTTACGTCCACGTCGAAACCAATAGGACCGTGCGGCGTACTTTGCCGCAATGCACACTGGGATATGTACACGGACGGCGCATGCGCCATTCGTAAAATACGTCAATCACGTCAGGTCAAGCTCCATTAACATAAAACACGCCCCCTTAGCCGAATTTGAATTAGCCGCCCTTACGCCCGCCCCATTTACGCTACGCCGCCGTAACTTAGCAGGCAAGTACTTTGTGAATCATGTACTTGCCTCGCTAACTTACGGTGGCGTAGTGTAAATGCCATACGCTATGCCGCCGCAACTATGCGCTCGCCATCCTGAATCTAGCTAATAGACTGTTGAGGTGCTAATTAAGTCTACTTGGCTGTAGTGATAAAAGCTTGCTGTCTTTGCATTCTATTGTCTATTGTGTTAATTAAGCCTGGCTCCTAAGATATTTCATTGTGCTATGCTAACTAACCCTGTATTGTGTGAAAGTTCTATTGATGCTAATATGTGTTGTGCGTTAACACACTCTAAAAGTCAAGATGTCAGCCATGTCAGCTATAGTAATTGATTCATGTAGAGTCGGTGCCAGAAAGTCTGTCTAAGATGTGGATTGAGGGGGACTCGTTAAGCACCCATTGTGTGATGTTGTGGGTGGAGTGAGTCATTGTCCAGATTTGCTTTCTAACAGTATATAACCAGCTGAGTTTACCATTAAAGTGTTCATCCGTTTTGGAACCAGAGAACAGAGCTGTGTGTCTCATTATTCTGGGGAATGGAATGGGTCGTGTCTGCTGGATTGTGGAGTGTCTGATAAGCTGTCTTGGGTTGGTGGAATGGAATATCGTAAACGGTGTTAACCCCTGACCGTTACTTAAAGGTACAATTTTTTTCCCTTAAATAGCTTCCTTTACCTTAGTGCAGTCCTCCTTCACTTACCTCATCCTTCCATTTTGCTTTTAAATGTCCTTATTTCTTCTGAGAAATCCTCACTTCCTGTTCTTCTGTCTGTAACTCCACACAGTAATGCAAGGCTTTCTCCCTGGTGTGGAGTGTCGTGCTCGCCCCCTCCCTTGGACTACAGGAGAGTCAGGACGCCCACTAACCCACAGCTCCTTTCTCTATCTGCAATGTAGAGAGCGTCCTGACTCTCCTGTAGTCCAAGGGAGGGGGGCGAGCACGACACTCCACACCAGGGAGAAAGCCTTGCATTACTGTGTGGAGTTACAGACAGAAGAACAGGAAGTGAGGATTTCTCAGAAGAAATAAGGACATTTAAAAGCAAAATGGAAGGATGAGGTAAGTGAAGGAGGACTGCACTAAGGTAAAGGAAGCTATTTAGGGAAAAAAATTGTACCTTTACAACCCCTTTAACATGGAACACAAAGCAGCTTGCATTTCCTCATTAATGGAAAATTCAATATTTACCTTTTTCTGTTGCCGGATGCTGGTAAACACACCGTGAAATACTGACCGGCTTGCAGTCGTATCCCATGACACTCTTTTGCCCATGTCATTAGCACCAACAATGACCTAGTAGTTTCAAGAGTAGTTTTTGTGTCTTCACAAAGCTTAGGGTATAGTCTAACTTTAACCACTTCAGCCCCGGACCATTTGGCTGCCCAATGACCGGGCCACTTTTTGCGATACGGCACTGCGTCGCTTTAACTGACAATTGTGCGGTCGTGCGACGTGGCTCCCAAACAAAATTTACATTCTATTTTCCCCACAAATAGAGCTTTCTTTTGGTGGTATTTGATCACCACTGCGGTTTTTATTTTTTGCGCTATAAACAAAGATAGAGCGACAATTTTGAAAAAAAAAAAGCAATATTGTTTACCTTTTGCTATAATAAATATCCTGGGCCAGATTCACAGAAACAGTACGCCGGCGTATCTGCTGATACTCCGGCGTACTTTCAAATTTGCCGCGTCGTATCTTTATTTGTAATTCACAAACAAAGATACGACGGCATTTGGCTAAGATCCGACAGGTGTACGGCTTCGTACGCCTTCGGATCTTAGGATGCAATACTTCAGCGGCCGCTGGGTGGAGATCGCGTCGTTTTCCGCGTCGGGTATGCCAATTAGCTGTTTACGGCGATCCACGAAGGTGCGTGCGTTCGTCGCATTCTCTTACGTCGTCGCTAGTCGGCTTTTCGCGTCGCAAAGTTACGGCTGCTATTTAGGTGGTGTAACAATAGACAGCCCATGTTAAAGAATGGCCGTCGTTCCCGCGTCGAATTTCAATTTTTTTTTTTGCGTAAGTCGTCCGGGAATACAAAGGTACGTTACGCACGTCGCCGTTCAAAACATTACGTCGGGGCAACGTCATTTCGCGCAAAGCACGGCGGGAAATTTCAAAATGGAGCATGCGCAGTACGTCCGGCGCGGGAACGCGCCTAATTTAAATGGTCCCCGCCCCATTTGAGTTAGGCGGGCTTGCGCCGGACGGCTTTACGCTACGCCGCCGCAAGTTTACAGGCAAGTGCTTTGTGAATCAAGCATTTACGATGAAAACTTGCGGAGGAGTAACGTAAAGGACATACGTTACGCCGCCGTAATTTTTCGTGAATCTGGCCCCCAATTTTTTCACAGTTTATGCCGATAAAAAAAAAAAAAAATCGCAATAATGCAGTGCATGACTCTGTCTATTGGTGATAGAGAGGTGGCAGGAGAGAGGGGGCGGCGCCCATGCGCCCCTTATGGACACACCGCCACTGTTCATGAGAAACAAAGTTCAAGACAAGACCATTCAAGGAATTGTCCAGGGAGCTGTCCAGCATTCTAGATGGCTGAAGAGATATCATTAGACACAGCAGAGGTCGCGGGTTCAGAGTCCTCACAGCAAGCCAATTTTTGGGTTCTACAGTTGATACCCTCTCAAAATGGGTTCTTCCTGACCAGGCCCGGACAAAAATAGGCCCGGGCATTTTAGACTGAGCTGCCTAGGGGGGGGGGGGGCGGCGGCGCTGAGCGGCGGCGTTTAATGATGGGATGTAGGGTTCCAGCACCTTGCACCTCTGGACCCCTTTACATTACACATCACCCTGCACCTCTGGACCCTTTTACATTACACAGCACCCTGCACCTCTGGACCCTTTTACATTACACAGCACCCTGCACCTCTGGGCCCCTTTACATTACACAGCACCTTGCACCTCTGGACCCTTTTACATTACACAGCACCTTGCACCTCTGGACCCTTTTACATTACACAGCACCCTGCACCTCACCCTGGACCCCTTTACATTACACAGCACCTTGCATCTCTGGACCCTTTTACATTACACAGCACTCTGCACCTCTGGACACCTTTACATTACACAGCACCCTGCACCTCTGGGCCCCTTTACATTACACAGCACCCTGCACCTCTGGACCCTTTTATATTACACAGCACCCTGCACCTCTGGACCCTTTTACATTACACAGCACCCTGCACCTCTGGACCCTTTTACATTACACAGCACTCTGCACCTCTGGACACCTTTACATTACACAGCACCCTGCACCTCTGGACCCCTTTACATTACACAGCACCTCTGGGCCCCTTTACATTACACAGCACCTTGCACCTCTGGACCCCTTTACATTACATAGCACCGCACCTCTGGATCCTTTTACATTACACAGCACCCTGCACCTCTGGACCCTTTTACATTACACAGCACCTCTGGGCCCCTTTACATTACACAGCACCCTGCACCTCTGGACCCCTTTACATTACATAGCACCGCACCTCTGGATCCTTTTACATTACACAGCACCTTGCACCTCTGGACCCTTTTACATTACACAGCACCCTGCACCTCTGGGCACCTTTACATTACACAGTCCCCCACAGTTTGTTACACAGACACCCCCCTAACAGTTATGGACCCCATGCATGTTACACAGACCTCCCTGCAGTACAGACCCCCCTCCCTACAGATCAGACCCCCTCCCTACAGTACAGACCCCCCCTACATTACAGCCCCCTCTCTACAATACAGACCCCCCCCTACATTACAGCCCCCTCTCTACATTACAGCCCATACAGACCCCCCCTACATTACAGAGACGTGACCTGCGGCCCACCGGACATATGCCCGGTATGCCCTATGGCCAGTCCGGGCCTGTTCCTGCCTATACTTTGGATGTTTACCTTAACAATGAGTGCAGCCACTGTTTTACCCTAACTTATACGGACATACGCCCTATTAACCCGTCATAAACCCCTTGGGTATACCTCCCTCCCCCACTGTCCCACTTAGTAGGGATGCTTTGTATTTAAATGCTTCAAAGGGTTAGCGACCAACTAATTGGATACGACTGTCTATTGTTTCATCACTTGTAAACCATTCAACATACGGAATTGTTTCCGATGTATTTCTCTGCGAGGCTAAAAATGTACTTTGCATCGCTTGTTCAATAAAAATTTATTGAAACAGAAAAACATTCCACAGCATCTCCATTATCCTTCAGATTTACCCGTCAGCATAGAATAATATTTGTATGGATTGCATTGTTTTCGGATGACCTGCCCTTGACGCTGGATGAGAGAAGACGGTTTATCTTTCCCCGAAGCCGGGATCGTTTTTTTTTCCTCGGGTATGCGACTCGCCAGATTAGCATAATATAAGATGGAAGAGTGACAGTAGAATAAGTATGTGTCACATGTAAATGGCAGATAAGATCCCAGGCCCACCCACACTGTATATATCTGGCCGTTCTTTGCCTTCTCGCTATGGAAAAGTGAAGGGGGCCTTTTATCTTCCTTAAACAGAAAATTGTTTTTTCCGCCCAAACTCTATGAATTTCTTTGTATTCACTATCTTAATATTTTAAAGGCCACCTGCCAACAACATTGCATCATACAATCCCCTCCAAACAGCTACATAGGATAAAGAAAAGATACATTGTGCAAACCGAGTCCAACCCAAAAGACAAAACTACAGTAAAAAAAAAATATATATATATAGAATTTAAAAAAAAATTATAAATAAAATACCATAAAATAGATTAAAAAAAAAATGTAATAAGATAACATAAAATAAGATAAACATAAATTAAGTAAAGTCAAGATAAAGTAAAGTAACAATAAAGTAAAATAAAATAAGGTGCAATAAAATAAAGTAAAATAAGATATAATAAATTAAAGTAAAGATAAAGTAAAGTAACGATAAAGTAAAATAAAATAAAATAACATAAAATAAAATAAAGTAAAATAAGATCAAATAAATTAAGTAAAGATAAAATAAAAAAAAATAACATAAAATAAAATTAATTAAGTAAAGTAAAGATAAAGTAAGATAAAATAAAGTAAAATAAGATAAGATAAAGTAAAGATAAAATAAAAACACTTTGGGCCAGATCCAGAAAGAAATACATTGGCGCAGCGTATCAGAGATACACTACGCCGCCGTACCTTACCTGGCGCATTTTCGAATCCTCAGTGAATTCACGCCGTAAGGGAGCTGCGGTGGCTCAACGCAATTGGCACTGCGCTGATAAGCCATTCACCTCTGCAGCTAGGGGTTCGGATCCCGGTCTCGGCTACATGTGAATTGAGTTTGGTGGTCTCAGCCCGGCTCCTGGTGGGTGTGCTATGCGAGGTAAGCCTGCGCTTAGTATGCCCACCCCCTCCCGCAAAAACCACCACACTTACACGCACACGAAATTGGGTTAACATGCACGCACTTTGACCACACGGTCTCTAAAAAAGAGAGGCGAAGGACTAACGGGGCTGGTTGAGCGGGCAAAATCCTCTCACTCCCTTATAGGGAGTCCCTCTGCCCCGTTGGGCTTCAAAGCGGAGCAGGTAGGGCGGGCTGTGTGGGAGGACCCCCTCACACACCCACCATTGCCACCCGGGGCATGGAGAAAGGTGGCAGATTGCCTCTGGGGGAGGCCTGCCTACTCCCAACTCCTGCAGTCCGGCTCCTCTCTCGAGTACACGCATAAAATACACTTTAAAAAAAAAATTGGAGGAAAAAAAGGGAAAAAAAAAAAAAAGTTACGGCGCTGTAGTGTATTTCTGGCGGTGTATTTCAAATTGGGCGGGTTGGGGGCGGGTTTCATTTAAATGAAGCGCGTCCCCGCGCCGAATGAAATGCGCATGCGTCGTTCCTAAATTTCCCGCCGTGCATTGTGCTATATGACGTCGCAACAACATCATTTTTTTAACTTAGACGTGAGTTACGTCCATCCCTATTCACGGACGACTTACGCCAAAAAATCAAATTTCGACGCGGGAACGATGGCCATACTTAACATGGCAATTCTATCTATACGCCGAAAAATACCAGCTTTAACTATACGCCGGAAAAAGCCGACTACAGACGACGTTAGAAAATGCGACGGCCCCGCGTACGTTCGTGGATCGTCGTAAATCGCTAATTTGCATACCCGACGCGGAAAACGCCACCCAGCGGACGCCGAAGTATTGCATCTGAGATCCGAAGGCGTACGAAGCCGTACACCTGTCGGATCTAACCCAGAAGCCGTCGTATCTTGTTTTGAGGATTCAAAACAACGATACGACGCGGGAAATTTGAAAGTACGCCGGCGTATCTGTAGATACGCCGGCGTACTTCGTCTGTGGATCTGGCCCCTTCAATCAGCAGAACCCTAAACCCACCAGTTTGAATAACTTAAAGCTGTGTTCCAGGCTTTTTTTATTTTTATTAAAAGTCAGCAGCTACAAAAAGTGTAGCTGCTGACTTGTAATAAACAAACACTCACCTGCTCCATGGTCCAGCGACGCTTCTCTCCCCCCTCTCTGGCCGGCACCTTCATTCCTAGTGTGGGCACCCAGCCGTGTCAGCTTTCGGCTTCACGGCAAGGCACTCACTGCGCATCCGCGAGCGGCGCTGCGCTCTGTGATTGGTCAGGCGATCGCCTGGGACCTCTCATGTGTCCCAGGCGATTGCCTACAGGGAGGGGCCGCCGTAGGCGATATGACGTATATCGCCTAAGCGGTCCCTGGGCGGAAGTGGGACAGGAAGTCCCACTCCTACTGAAGCCCCCACTCCCCCCCCCCAAAAAAAATGACATGCCAAATGTGGCATGTAAGGGGGCAAGGAGTGGTTTAAGCGGAAGTTCCATTTTTGGGTGGAACTCCGCTTTAAGACCCGTCTCCCTGCCCCCGTTTGTCTCCAAGCTCATCGAACGCCTTGTCCATGACCGAATCAGTCGCTACCTCATGGACAACAACCTTCTCCACCCCCTACAGTCTGGCTTCCGCCCAAAACATTCTACTGAAACTTCCCTACTACAACTCACCAATGACCTGCTAACTGCTAAAACCAATGGCCATTACTCCATACTCATACTCTTAGGCCCCTTTCACACGGGGCAGATCAGTAATTTATAATAAAATAAAATACCATAAAATAAATAAAATATTAAATAATATAACATAAAATAAAATAAATTAAAATAAAATAAAGTAAAGTAAAATAAAATAAGCAGCAGGGAACCGGGCAGTGAAGCCGCAACGCTTCACTTCCTGATTCCCTCACCGATGATGGCGGTGGGGGCAGCCAACGTCGCTGGACCCCAGGACAGGTAAGTGTCCATTTATTAAAAGTCAGCAGCTGCAGTATTTGTAGCTGCTGGCTTTTATTTTTATTGTTTTTACGGCGGAGCTCCGCTTTAAGCAATCCCTGAATTAACATTTTATGGTGTTATTTTCATAAAATGAATGACCATCTACATATCGCGCATTTAAAAACACATCTAACCCTTTGAAGGGCTCGTTCACAATAGCAGTTGAGGGGTGGTAAAACCCTGTGGCTGAGCAGCGCTTTTACTGCTATTCCACCACTCCCCCCCCCCCCCCTCCTTTAGCTGTAGAGACAGCAGTTGTGGATTCACACATGCCGTGGAGTAAAGAGGGAGGCTCTTGCACATTAGGAAAAAAAAGAAAAAGATATGGAAAAGAAAAAAACCTTTTTTATTTATTATTTAATTTTCCATTATTTTTATTAAAACATTTTTTTTTTTTTTTTTGTTCATGATTTTTTTCAAATTATTTTTATTTATTTATTTTCATTGATTACATTTCTTTGTTCATGATGTTTTTTTATTTTTATTATTATTTTTCATTCTTTTTTTTATTTAATTTTTTTTTATTGTTATTCATTCCTTTTATTTATTTTTTTCTCCTGGCTCCAGAGACCTTGCGGCATATGTGCGCATGCCAGCCCTTCCCACCAGACATGATCTGTGCCCGCATTTCACAGAGAAGCACAGAGACCAGGGTGACCACATTTCCAAACTACCATTCAGGGACACCCTCCTTCCCAAAAATCAGTTTATGCTCCAACGAATCACAGCAAAGTGATTGGACACAAGAGGCGGGATTTATGATTTCTCCAATCACAAGCAGGGGGGCGGGGATTGTGCTCCTCCAGGCATTCCTGGCCAGGACAAGTACTGTTAGTGAGTAAAGCGGTGATGTGGCGGCCTTTTTTGGGGGCATCAGATCGGCCCGGAGGGGTGGCTGTGTCAGTTTCATTCCGGGACACTGTATTGTCCAGGAATAAAGGTACCCGGGACAGACCCGCACAATGCGGGACTGTCCCGGGCAATCCGGGACACGTGGTCACCCTAACAGAGACCCAGTGATGACATGTATGGGTATGTAATGAAAAGGGAAAGGTTTTAATCGACATGTTTATAATGGAAGGGGAGGGAGGAAGAAAGGAAACCGGGGAAAGCAAAATATAAGCATATTAAAAACTTTAGCTTTAAGTGTTTCCGCTGAACTTGCGACTTGATAAAATACCATACTGGGCTTTTCCTAAAAAAAAAAAAAAATTGTTTTTAACTAATGATATTGAAGCATGCTTTTCCTGAGTTACGTGAACCAATTAGTGACTCTGGCTTCTAAATTTAGCCCAGAAATGTTACATAACGTTTCACAAAGCGGAGTCAGTGAACAGTGATGAACTTTGTGATTTCCCGGCGCTTTTTAGAAATCTTTAGAGAGCGCAAAATACGCTTCTCCATGCTCCGCTCACACAGATCGCCCCGGCAATGTGCCGCTCCTAAAACCAACTCAAACTATATTTAGTTCTTATATTTATATATATATATATATACACACTGTATATACAAAATACAGTTATTTTATTTCAGGTACTTATATAGGGCAGTCAATTTACACAGCGCTTTACATATTTATTATTCATTTACACACACACACACACACACATTATATATATATATATATATATATATATATATATATATATATATATATATATATATATATATATATATATATATATATATATATTAGTGCTGTCAGTTAAACGCGTTATTAACGGCGTTAACACAAACCCATTTTAACGCCGTCAATTTTTGTATCGCGCGATTAAGGAGGTTCACCCTTTAAAACATTTTTTTTTTTGTCAGCACGTACCTCTTAACCCTTTCACGCCGACGGGACGCATATATGCGTCCTCGGCGTTCGGGGGTTATACCGGGATGATGCCTGCAGCCGCAGGCATCACCCGGTACCGTTGTTTAGAGCGGGCGATCGGCTATCCAAACATAACAACCGATGCGGCTAAAAGCCGCTCGGTTGTTATGCCGGAGGAGCAGGAGGGGACATCCCCCCCTCCCGCCGCCTTTCGCCGCTCTGACCGGGCCTCCCGTCCCACCGGGAGACCCGATCCTCCATCCGGCGCCTTCTGTGTCCAGGCGGAGACTGACACTAAGCTGTAAACGGCTTTGATTCAGTCTCCGCATTGAAACCACGGAAGCGGCGTCATGACGTCACTTCCGGGTTTCTCGGGTGCCAAAAATTTCTCGGATTTAAAAAAGTACACAGTATTCAGAATCGCCGTTTTCGGCGATCTGAATACTTTGAAGTGCAAAGGAGGGCTCGGAGGTCTTTTAGACCCCGATCCCTCCATAAAGAGTACCTGTCACCACCTATTGCTGTCACAAGGGATGTTTACATTCCTTGTGACAGCAATAAAACAAGTGATCAAAATGTAAAAAAATAAAAAAACACAATTTAATATTATAAAAAAAAAAAATAAGAAAACAAAAAAAAAAATGTTTTAAAGGGTGAACCTCCTTAATCGCGCGATTAATCGTGAGTTAACTATGACATTAATGCGATTAATCGCGATTAGAAATTTTAATCTCTTGACAGCACTAATATATATATATATATATAATTCATTTACACACACACACACACACATTATATATATATATATAATGTGTGTACAGTAGAGCTGCACGATTCTGGCCAAAACGAGAATCATGTTTTTTTTTTGCTTAGAATAAAGATCACGATTATCGCGGCGTAAAAGCTTTCACATTATGCAAAAACAAAAATTGGGCTAACTTTACTGGTTATTTTTTTTTTTTATTCATTAAAGTAATTTTTTCCCCAAAAATTGCATTTGAAAGAGCGCTGCGCAAATATCGTGTGATATAAAATATTGCAACAACCACCATTTTATTCTCTAGGTTCTCTACTAAAACATATATATATGTAATGTTTGGGGGTTCTAAGTAATTTTCTAGCAAAAAAATAATGATTTTAAACTTGAAACCAACAAATGTCAGAAAAAGGTTTGGTGTTGAAGTGGTTAAACTTTCCTCATTTACACACAGAAGTCTATTCCTTAGATATAAAAGAAATACATTGTATAAATTGTTACAATGTTTCTACTTAACTTTCCACTACCCTGTTTCCCCAAAAGTAAGACCTACCCTGAAAATAAGACCTAGCATTATTTTCCAGGAGAGCTGCAATATAAGACCTACCCTGAAAATAATAGTTAAACATGTTTGTAAAATCCTAAAATCCACTCTATTACAGTATTATATAATGTACAATGTGTGTGTTTCTGTAATATAATTGCGGGGAAGAGAACTCCAGCGGGTCACAGAAGCGCAGAATGGTGCTATAACAAAGGTATTTGGCACAATTATATTACAGGAACACGCACATTGTACATTATATAATACTGTAATAGAAAGGATTTTAGGATTTTACAAGCATTTTCACACTGGGGATTCCTGACAGGCAGGGAGGGAGAGGGGGAGAGAAGACAGCACTTTACATGGTAAGACCTAGCCCGAAAATAAGCCCCACTGTGTCTTTTGTTGGCATAATTAATATAAGACCCGGGCTTATTTTCGGGGAAACACGGTAGTAAAGAATAGACATGTGCACAAATATTTTGTTTCGGAATTTCGTTTTCGTCCGAAAAATGTATTTATTTAGTTACTCCCGAAATTCGTTTTTATTTACCGTATTTATCGGCGTATAACGCACACTTTTTTCCCCTTAAAAACTGGAAAATCGTGGGTGCGCGTTATACGCCGATCCCCTGTCTCTGAGCGCCGCCGCCATATACCGAGCGCAGTACATACGGGTACATTCGGCCAGGCTCGGCTCGGCTCCGCTCGCGGTCACGCCCTGTGAGAGGAGCCGAGCGTGGCCGAGCGTACTGCGCTTGGTATATGTCGGCGGCGGCGCTCGGAGACAGGGCGGGAGAAGCGGGGAGGACACCACGAAGGCCGAAGACGGACGCCGGACCGGACAAGGCCGCCGAAGGACGCCGGGCAAGACACCGAAGAGGGACATTTAAACTGTAAGTGATTTTTTTTTCAGGAAATTTCCCTCCTAGAACTGGGTGCGCGATATACGCTGGTGCGCGCTATACCCAGATAAATACGGTAAATACCGGGTTGATCTCCCAAGTACAACCACTTGGAGTCAAAAAACATACTAGGTACGTGATTTGGCGGGAAGAGGATAAGCTACTTAGAGGATCAAAAAAAAAAAAACTGAAAAGAAAAAATCCAGCGTCATGATAAATATGATTTACATATTTTTTTTGTTTATTATCACTTTGAAACTAGAAATCTTCTTTTATCTCTCATGCTGAACAAAGAAAAGTCGCTTTTTATCCGCGTTTTTCCGTCTTCCAGTATCCTGCATCCCTGGAAAAGTGTTTTAGCAAACGGCGGCCAAAAGAAGTGTTGGGGACGTAGATTTACGCATGTATTTTTAATAACTATAAATAAGTAATGGGCATAAAATGCTTTGCACATAGAAATGAAAATATTCTCGTTAAAAAAGTGACTTTTTTTTTTCCCCAGCAACTCCCTAAAGGCTGAATCTGCTCAGGAAGTTGACGGGGAAATGTTTTATTAAATTCATTAGTTTAAGAGTTGCGGTGAATCTATTTTATGCATATTTACACCGCTGTGCAGGAAATTAGAATAGTTTAAAAATAAAGTCACTTGAAAAAGTATTGTACGAAAAACTAGATTGATTCTTTCAGTGATTGTTCTCCTTTTTTTTTCCAGTTGCAGCACTGGCGTAGCTTCTATGGCGTCCCCGCCCATGCTCCAGGGGGGGTCCTTGCCAGGGCCGCCATCAGGGGGGTGCAGGCAGTACACCTGTAAGGGACCCGGAGATCCCAATGGGCCCGGATGGCAACCCCCCCCCCTTTTTTTTTGTAAGGGGTCCCGGATGGCAACCCCCCTTTTTTAATTTTATATATATATATATATATATATTTTTTATTATTATTATTATTATTGAAGGGCCCAGAGGTCCCAGGGGCCCGGATGGCAACCCACCCCCCTTTTTTTTTTTTTTATAAAAACATTTTTTAATTTATTTTTTATATATTTTTTTTCTTTTTATTAAGGGGCCCGGAGGTCCCCGGATGGCAGCCTATTCATTCACTAGAGACCAGTGACATGACTAAGAATGTAGTCTGTCCATTTACTAGAAGCTGGTGACATCACTGAGAATGCAACCTATCCATTCACTCGAGACCAGTGACATCACTGAGAATGCAGTCTATCCATTCACTAGAGACCGGTGACATCACTGAGAATGCAACCTATCCATTCACTAGAGGCTGGTAACATCACCAAGGATGCAGCCTATCCATTCACCAGAGACCAATGACATGACTGAGAATGTAGTCTGTCCATTTACTAGAGGCTGGTGACATCACTGAGTATGTAGCCTATCCATTCACAAGATACTGGTGACATCACTGAGAATGCAACCTATCCATTCACTAGAGACCGGTGACATCACTGAGAATGCAGCCTATCCATTCACTAGAGACAGGTGACATCACTGAGAATGCAGTCTATCCATTCACTGGAGACCAGTGACACCACTGAGCATGTAGCTATCCAGGGCTCAAGTCCTGCGGGAATGCGTGGGAACGGAGTTCCTGCACTTTTTTCACAGCAGGAACTCAGTTCCCTTTGCAGGACTAGAGCAGCCGAGCCAATCATTCACTAAGCGGCGATGCCCAGATCGAGTCACTGTTGGGCGAACCTTAGACCTCTTTCACATTGAGGCGTGGAGCCACGGTGACAGTATAGCCGCGCTATTTGTAGTGCGGCTATACTGTCGTATTTACCGCGATATTCGGGTGCTAGCGGTGAGGTTTTAACCCCCGCTAGCGGGCGGTATTACCGTGGTATTACCGCGCTTTCCCATTGATTTCAATGGGAAGGCGCGGTATAGGAGTGGTGAACAGACTCTCCGACTCCGACTCTCCGGAATCGGAGAGTCGGAGTGACATATAGGCAGGAAGTGCCGACTGCCAAGCACCGCGGTACAAGAGGAGGGGGGGTTGCGGGGTGACACCGCGGCACCATCCATCCCCTCTTCTCACAGCCACGGGCTGTTAGCGGTGCTCGGCACACAGGCACAGCCGACTGAAGTCGCTGCCGCCTCCCCCTCCTCTCTGTTTGTGTGTACAGAGGGGGAGGGGACCTTCTGTCCATGTGCCGTGACCGTCGCTGCGCTGATCTGAGGTACTGAATGGGGAGTGGGGGTGTTTGCACCTGGGGGGGTTTCACTGAGGGCGGGTGTTTGCACTGAGGGGGGGTTGTACTAAGGGGGGGTTTGCACTGGGGGTGTTTGCACTGAGGGGGGGTGTTTGCACTGGGGGGTTGCACTAAGGGTGGGTTTGCACTGAGGGGGGGTTTCACTGAGGGGGGTTTCACTAAGGGGGGTTTCACTAAGGGGGGGTTGTCTGCACTGAGGGGGTGTCTGCACTGAAGGGGGTGTGAACTGAAGGGGGTCTGTGTAACATGCAGGGGGTCCAGAGCTGTGGGGGCTGTATAATGTAAAGGGGTCGAGAGGTGCAGGGGGCTGTGTAATGTAAAAGGGGTGCAGTGATGCAGGGTGCTGTGTAATGTAAAAGGGTCCAGAGGTGCAGGGGGCTATGAGATGTAAAGGGGTCCAGTGATGCAGGGGACTGTGTAATGTAAAGGGGTCCAGTGATGCAAGGTGCTGTGTAATGTAAAGGGGTGCAGAGGGCTGTGTAGTGTAAAAGGGTCCAGAGGTGCAGGGGGCTATTTGATGTAAAGGGGTCCAGTGGTGCAGGGGGCTGTGTAATGTAAAGGGGTCCAGGGATGCAGTGGGCTGTGTAATGTAAACAAGTCCAGAGGTGCAGAGTGCTGTGTAATGTAAAGGGGTCCAGAGGTGCAGGGTGCTGTGTAATGTAAAGGGGTGCAGAGGGCTGTGTAGTGTAAAAGGGTTCAGAGGTGCAGGGGGCTATGTGATGTAAAATGGTCCAGTGGTGCAGGGGGCTGTGTAATGTAAAGGGGTGCATTTAAAAGTGTTATTTCATGAGATCATTTACAAGGGCATGTTTAAGGGGCGGGGCAAGGTAGGGTTTGAAATTTTGAGGCCTGACAAAGTATTACTAAGGTACGGTGGATCAAAAAAAAAAAAAAACATGCAGTTTAGTAATTATGCATATGAGCGGATCATTTTTTATTTTTTTTGGTGGGGGAGTGGATCTTGGGTGCGAGTTCCCACACTTTTTTCCCCAGGACTTGACCCCTGAGCCTATCCATTCACTGGAGACCGGTGACACCACTAAGCATGTAGCCTATCCAATCACTAGAGCAGTATTCGACAAATTCCGGGCGCCAGGTCGCCGTTGCGCCTAGAATTATCGACCTGGCGCCCATGGCAGCAGAGCTGGGGTATCCTGAGAGCGTCGCCGCGCATCCCCCACAACCGCGATCGGGTCGTGCCGCTAATTGAGGCCGCGGCTTTGCGGCCTATGCATCGGGCGGTATGGATAATGTAGCCGATGATACAAGCAGAGGTTGCGGGCACTCCGCCTCCGGCCGCCTCTCGCCCTGGGGATTGGGGAATTTCTCAGAGGGGGCGGTGCCACGGCGAGTCAATGCGTATCATGTAGCCGATGATACAAGCAGAGGCTGCGGGCGCGCCGCCTCTCGTCCCGGGGATTGGGGAATTTCTCAGAGGGGGCGGTGCCACGGCGAGTGAATGTGTATCATGTAGCCGATGATACAAGCAGAGGCTGCGGGCGCTCCGCCTCCGGCCGCCTCTCGCCCCGGGGATTGGGGAGTTTCTCTGAGGGGGCGGTGCCACGGGGAGTCACAGGAACGGAGCTGCCCATGCTGTTCGCGCTCTGTGAGAACAAGGTTAAAGGTAAAAAAAAAAAAAAAAGAAGACAATACTTTTAAAACCGGAACAGTTATTAGTGTTGCTAGTGTGAACTCAGTGTTGCTAGTGTGAACTCAGTGTTGCTAGTGTGAACTCAGTGTTGCTAGTGTGAACCATAAGTGCAAAAATCCTATATAGTTATGGCATAACTATATAGGATTTTTGCACTTATGGTTCACACTAGCAAAGTTAGGGCACAGCACAGGCATGTTGATATTGTTCACTTTGCAGCCACTGTGCCATCAATTGTCACCACTGTGCCATGCCAAACGCAGCCACTGTGCCCATCAATTGTCACCACTGTGCCATGCTATCAAACGCAGCCACTGTGCCATGCCATCAAACGCAGCCACTGTGCCATCAATTGTCACCACTGTGCCATGTCATCAAACGCAGCCACTGTGCCATGCCATCAAATGTAGCCACTGTGCCAACAATTGTCACCACTGTGCCATGCCAAACGCAGCCACTGTGCCCATCAATTGTCACCACTGTGCCATGCCATCAAACGTAGCCACTGTGCCATCAATTGTCACCACTGTGCCATGCCAAACGCAGCCACTGTGCCCATCAATTGTCACCACTGTACCATGCCATCAAACGCAGCCACTGTGCCATCAATTGTCACCACTGTGCCATGCCAAACACAGCCACTGTGCCCATCAATTGTCACCACTGTGCCATGCCATCAAACGCAGCCACTGTGCCATCAATTGTCACCACTGTGCCATGCCAAATGCAGCCACTGTGCCCATCAATTGTCACCACTGTGCCATGCCAAACGCAGCCACTGTGCCATCAATTGTCACCACTGTGCCATGCCAAACGCAGCCACTGTGCCATCAATTGTCACCACTGTGCCATCAATTGTCACCACTGTGCCATGCCATCAAATGCAGCCACTGTGCCCATCAATTGTCGCCACTGTGCCAATTGTTGCCACTGTGCCCTTTAATTGTCGTGCTCACTGGTCCCCGCTGTGTTCTGGGAGCTGTGTGTTTCCCAGAACACAAAGGGGGGGGGCTCTGACGTCCTGCCCGCAGTCTACCCGCAGACTGTGTGGCCGGAAGTGGGTGCAAAAAAACCTGGCTCCTAACTTTTTTAGCTGGCTCCTAGATTCCAAGCAAATTTGTCAAGCCCTGCACTAGAGAGCAGTGACACCACTGAGCATGTAGCCTATCCAATCACTAGAGAGCAGTGACACCACTGAGCATGTAGCCTATCCAATCACTAGAGAGCAGTGACACCACTGAGCATGTAGCCTATCCAATCACTAGAGAGCAGTGACACCACTGAGCATGTAGCCTATCCAATCACTAGAGACCGGTGACATCACTGAGCATGTAGCCTATCCAATCACTAGAGAGCTGTGACACTAAGAATCCTGAACTATAGTGATTTGGAACCAAACATTTGATGTCGTACCCAGCACAATACTTGCAGATTAATTCAGCATTCAGGTAGTACATAGAATTGCGGTCACACTGAGGCTGGACACACATACATAACGTTTTCTGTGCCGCATGAATTGGCAAAACACACAAAGACATCCCAATCCCCATTCCTCCCGAGAGGTGAACTCTGCCGATAAAAGGTTTAATGTGAGCAGACGCCACCTGCGCCAGCTGTGTACTGCGGGTCACACCTCACCGCCGGGCTCCTCCGGGGTTCAGAAAAGTGCTATTCCTACCGCTGAATCAAAGCAAAGACAGATTTTCACTTAAATGGAATATATTATGTGTATGGAGGGGGGGGGGGGGGGGTGTATAGGAGGTGAGAGACCACACAGCAATTTACAATATATTTAAAACCAAAAATAATATAATATAATATTATAATATATTACAACGTATCATTCTTTAGATATAGTGGCTGCATTTTTTTATATTTTAGGCCAAGTACATTTTCTGCACCTAAAATCCCTGTTGAGTATGTCAAAATGTCTGTGTCCTTCCTCAACACTAAAGTGAAATCTTAAATAATAAATTATTTCCTCTGACCTGTGAACTACAGAACACCATCACCTATGTTGTGTACCATGTAAATAATGCATATATACCATATATCCTAAAAAAAATAAAAAAAATAAAAAAAAAAAAAAATTATATATATATTTGTTTTTATTGTGTGTGTATATATACCGTATAATATATATATATATATATATATATATATATATATATATATATATATATATATATATATATATATATACCGTATATCCTTTTTTTTTATAGGATAAACGGTATATATATATATATATATATATATACACACACACACACAATTTAAAAAATAAATTATATATATATATATATTTTATTTACACATATATATATATATATATATATATATATATATATATATATATATATATATATATATATATATATATATATATATATATATATATATATATATATATATATATATATATATATATATATAATTAAAAATAAAATGAAACTATATATATATATTTATTTATTTATTTGAGAGATGCTGAAACGCAGTCATTGCACTCCACATAACAAGTTTCATTCCGCAATGTGAAATTTATTTGCAGTTGGACCAGTGGCAGCTGGCGCTGGGCCTTCTCTAACACAAGGCAAAAGGGGAAGCTGCCCCAATGCAGCTTCCCCTGGAGCCTGCACTGCCCGCAAATATTTGATAAGTGGATTCGGGAGGGTCAAAGAAAATGTTTGCCCAGGGTCCAATCAATAAAAGACGGCCCTGGGCTGGTGTTTATTTGGGGCGAGAGGGGCAGCAAACAATACAACCATCGTCAAACTCCCCCTGCGGTCGGTCTGTCCAGTGGTCGCTCGTCCGTCCCCACCAGCCCGCCGGTCGGTCTGTTCGTTGGTCACTCACCAGTGGTGGCTGGTGCAGGGCCGTCTCTTTAACACGAGGCAAAAGGGACAGCTGCCCCGGGCCCAGTAATTGGAACCCAATGCAGCTTCCCCTTGAGCCTGCACTGCCTGCAAATGAAATGGTAGATGAGTGAATTCGGGAGGGCCAAAGAAAATGTTTGCCCAGGGTCCAATCAATAAAAGACGGCCCTGGGCTGGTGTTGATTTGGGGTGAGAGGGCGGTAAACAATACACCCGTCGCC
Source organism: Rana temporaria (assembly GCF_905171775.1). Classification (NCBI taxonomy): domain Eukaryota; kingdom Metazoa; phylum Chordata; class Amphibia; order Anura; family Ranidae; genus Rana; species Rana temporaria. The sequence goes on from NC_053493.1 coordinate 15,693,282, forward strand.
AAACTCCCCCCACAGTCGGTCTGTCCAGTGGCCGTTCGCCCGTCCTCCCACTAGCCCGCCGGTCGGTCTGTCCGTTGGTCACTCGCCAGTGGTGGCTGGTGCAGGGCCGTCTCTTTAACACGAAGCAAAAGGGGCAGCTGCCCCGGGCCCAGTCATTGTAACCCAATGCAGCTTCCCCTTGAGCCTGCACTGCCCGCAAATATTTGATAAGTGGATTCGGGAGGGCCAAAGAAAATGTTTGCCCAGGGTCCAATCAATATTAAAAGACAGCCCTGGGCTGGTGTTATCAACTTGAGGCGGGGGGGATCAGCAAACAATACACCCATCGCCAAACTACCCCCGCGGTCGGTCTGTCCAGTGGTCGCTCGTCTGTCCCCCCACCAGCCCGCCGGTGGCTGGTGCAGGGCCGTCTCTTTAACACAGGACAAAAGGGGAAGCTTCCCCGGGCCCAGTCATTGTTGTGGGATCCAATGCAGCTTCCCCTTGAGCCTGCACTGCCCGCAAATAACTGATAAGTGGATTTGGGAGGACCAAAAAATGTTTGCCAGGGTCCAATCACTATTAAAGACAGCCCTGGGCTGATGCTGTATATTTTGGGGTGTGGGGGGCAGCAAACAATACACCCATCGCCAAACTCCCCCCCCGCGGTCGGTCTGTCCAGTGGTCGCTCGTCTGTCCCCCTACTAGCCCCGCACTTACCCCATCTAGAAGCTTCAACTCCTTCTTGTGTCTCCTCCTCCTAAATAAGTGGCAAGCCCGCCCTTTTTGGAAACCTATTAGAGCCTCTAATCACGTGCGTCTAAAAAACCCTGGGCCAAATCTTCAAAGGAGATACGCAGGCGGAACTGCTGTTCAGCCTGCGTATCCCTGTGGCTATCTTTGGAAACGATCCTCAGAAGGATTTTTCCAAAGATAGTCAGAAGATCCGACATCTGTAAGACACTTACACTGTCGGATCTTAGGATGCAGTACCGCATCCGCCGCTGGGGGCATTTCGAGTCGAAATGCCGCTTTGCGTATGCAAATGAGTACTTAGGCAGATCCACCAAGCTTTTTAGCTTTGTGTTTTCTGCGTAAGTTACGTTTTGCATGCGTAAAATTAGGGATGCTTTTACAAGGCCTAAACTGTTTAGACCTTGTAAAAACAAACCTTTTTTTCGATCGCCGCGTTTTTTTTAAAATTTCGATTTTTTTTTTCCCGGCGCGTATTTTTTTTTTTACCCGACGCAACTTTATTGTCCCCATCGCGATCCACAAAGCCTGGCGTAAAGTACATTCGCGCGATGCACGTCGGGAAAAATGACGTCACACGCATGCGCCGTACGTCCGGCGCGGGAGCGCGCCTCATTTGAATAGGAATCGCCCCCTCGATCAGACGACCGCCTTGCGACGGAGGCACTTAGGTTACACGGCGTGTAATTTCTAGGTAAGTTCTTTGTGGATCGGGCACTTAGGTAGAAATTTAACGCCTGTGTAACTTAACTGCTGAAAGTTAAGTTAGGCAGGTTTTTTGAGAATTTGGCCCCCTGTGTCCGGTGCCCCGCGTGTAGATTAGGACACATGGATTAGGGTGGGCGGCTCCCCCTAATGGACAGGCCGCCACCGATTTGGTCCAATGCCTCCGCCCCCAACACAAAAGCAGAAAAAGAGTTGCCCTTTAAGCTCCCGCCTATCATTCTATTTTTTTTTACGTCGGACGTGTAAAGTTTATTTCGCTGTAATTCCGTGTAATGACAAAATATAGCCGCAATCTGAATATAATCGACTTTTATGCAAGTGAAAGTGCGGAGAGAATGTGTGTCTCGTCGGGAGCGGCTCATTGCGCCGATTATCCAATTATTGTTTAAGCCGAAGCTGATTCACTGACGCTGCGGCTGACAGAATACATTTGTAGACGGCTCCATCGAAGACACTTAATGACTCCATAAACATGACATTACTCCGCCGACTTGTCACATGGAATGAATTTGATTTGTGCCGATAACATTCAAATGTAGACCATTTACATATCACGCAATATCTCTTCTGTACATTTTTTTACGCTTTATTAACCACTTATCTGCCATTAAAAAAAAAAAAAAAAGGTATAAAAAAATAAATTAAAAAATTTAAAAAAGGGTCATTCCTAGCAGGAACATTAGCTCAGGGTTTGACAAATTTGCTTGGAATCTAGGAGCCAGCTAAAAAAGTAAGGAGCCAGAAAACGCGCCCCGTCCCGACGAGCTTGCACGCAGAAGCGAACGCATAAGTGAGTAGCGCCCGCATATGTAAATGTTATTCAAACCACACATGTGAGGTATCGCTGTGATTGGTAGAGCGGGAGCAATAATTCTAGCCCTAGACCTCCTCTGTAACTCAAAACATGCAACCTGTAGAATTTTTTAAACGTCGCCTATGGAGATTTTAAAGGGTAAAATACGGTGTGACAGAAAGTATTGCAACGACCGCCATTTTATTCTCTAGGGTGTTAGAATAAAAAATATATATAATGTTTGGGGGTTCTAATTAGAGGGAAGGAGATGGCAGTAAAAAAACACATTAGAACTGCTATTTTATTGTAATGCCAACGGCCACCACCAGATGGCGCCAGGTCACAGAAGGAAGCTTGGGATCCTGTGCCTCCGTGAGCCCCTACTGTGCGCCCGCGATGGCCGGTAATTGAGGCCGCGGCTTTGAGGCCTTGTAGGCCGCAAAGGCGCAGCCTCAATTACCGGCGGGCGCGGGCGCCAGGTCACAATTTATTGCAGCAATTGCGACCGGGCGCCCGGATTTTGTCGATCTCTGCATTACATTATGAGCTGCTCTGGGTTAAGGAACTGACTTTTCATTGCACTTTCTAAAGCTTAAAACGTTGCAGATAGAGAAAGGAGCTGTGTGTTAGTGGGCGTACTGACTCTCCTGTAATCCAAGGGAGGGGGCGAGCATGACACTCCCACACCAGGGAGAAAGCCTCGCATTACTGTGTGGAGTTACAGACAGAAGAACAGAAAGTGAGGATTTTTCTGAAGAAATAAGGACATTTAAAAGCAAAATGGAAGGATGAGGTAAGTGAAGGAGGACTGCACTAAGGTAAAGGAAGCTATTTAAGAGAAAAAAATTGTACCTTTACAACCCCTTTAAAGCGGACCTTTTAGTAATTTTTTCATCGTTCCATCTATTAAATCTTCTGCCCTTGCTGTTGTTTTAAACATTGGATAGTAAATCCATTATACAGCCCACTTTCTGTTTGTCTGGTCATTAGCTTAGGCTTATGACATCATGCACAGCTCTCTCTCTCTGTCAGGTCACCTGTGGTCAGATGACAAGTGCACCCCGTTGGAGTCAGGAGTGCACCACAAGGTAGTGAACCCTATAGCAGACTGCTGCGGATGGACCACAGAGTGGATATGGAGGTTCACTGGAGCACAAACAGGGATCCAATAGGAAGTTTGAGCCCAAGATTCCCCGGGTGCGCGGAGTACAAGATCCAGCTGGTATTCACCAGAGCCTCTAGTGCTGAGGATGGCCTTCACTGCAACAGGATCCAGGTCGCGGCCCCCAGAGTCCCCTAGGTCACGCTCCGTAGGGAGAGAGGGAAAGCAGCCACTCAGGACACAAGAGATGGTGGAGGGTAAGCCGAGGTCGGGGCAACAAGCAGACGAGGATAACCAAGGGACAGGTTCACAAGCAAACAGGAGTAGTCAGAGACAAGCCAAAATTGGTACACAGAGATAACGTAACACACGGCAAGCAGGAACACAATGCTAACAAACATCGTTGATCAGCAATGCAGACCTGCAGGGCACTGGTTAATATAGAGTTCCTGGAATGGTGCCATACAGGGAGGAGAGATGATAAAGGCAGCCAGGTGAGGGGGCCTGGCCTCCAAGATGAACACATGGAGAGCAAGGTAAGCTGCCAGAGATTACTGCATATCCATGACACTCTCCTGAGAGTTTGCCAGGAAGGGAGA